>NW_010539797.1:73999-111326 GCF_000687285.1 Phaethon lepturus
CAGGAAGGAAAGAAACTGCAGCAGTAGCATCTATCAAGGGAAGAAGCTGTGGATATGTGAAGTATAGAAGTAGTGATCTCTAACAGCTTGTATAGACCGTAACGTACAAGTATGATAACTCAAGCACGACAATAGCAAATATAATTGTCAGTTATGTTTGTCTATGGTAATATCCTAATTACATCACAGATGATTATGTTAATTGGCAATGGTAGACACTGAAAAACTCATCAGTGTGCGGTCATGGCAAATATTAGCAGCGTAGCACAATGGTTGTGACAAGCACTCTCTGATCCTTGAGCTCTCCCACTCTGCTGAGATGCAGAGTGCCCTTCTATTGGCCCTTGGTCCATGCCTACCATATGGAGGCTTTAGGGGATGTCTTGCCTCATGTGTTGAGATGGCTTTGAGATGTCTGCCGCCACAGGAACTGGTTCTCACGTGCTGGGGTTTTCAACACTGATCGTCTTCTGATCCCATCCTGCAGCCTTTGAAGAGTTGTTTTATTCTACAGTCTGTGGCTTTCCGTACCTCCTCAGTTGCTCCTGAGAGGCCGGGAATATGTATTGGAAATAGTTATGTGGGGATACTGTGCATGGTTACACATAATCAATTAGCTAGAATAATCATAATTGCAAATCTACAATATTATCAACAATAATTTATAAATGAGAAAAAGGATTACTTAAGTGTTTAGTGTTTTTTATATCTGAGCTTTTTCGGAGGGGCTGGTAAATAATATTTTGACTAATAAAGAATGTTATATGGAAAATAACTCTAGAAGCTATAGCATGGAAGGTTTATCAGTATTTACATGCAAAAGTGAGTGGGGGAAAAAAAGGGACAAAAATATGTTTTCAGTCCATTTGTATTTGAACCACATCAACTAAAAGCAAATAAACTCTATGGAGATTACATCTTTTTTTCTAAATTTTTCATAGAAATAAATTGTCATTTTTCACTTAGTTCTAACAAGTCATATATTGCAACTGCACAGATCTTTTAAGGATATAAAGACAACTTTCTAGTTGGGCATGTAAGATAAAGGATTTAAAGAGGGCTTTGACCTGCTTTCATTTATGCTAGTGTAGATCAGATTTAAAATATCGATTTAATTAGATTTGGCCTCATTTAAAGTTTAAATATATCAAACTGTAGAATCTGTGAGGACAGTGGTGATGTTCCTTTTCAGAAGACCCATATTTGCAGATGCGTATGCCTGTAGAATGAGGCAGGGACATGTCAAGGAAAATCTTCTTTGCAAATGCTTTATGCTTCTACCCACAGCACATCTCACAAGAATTTCTGTGAATAATAGTGCGTACATGCTTCCTTCCTCCAAAGTGCCCCTTTTAAAAACCCCTCACCCTATCTATGGTTTACCTAAGAGAATCTCACCTTATCACAGTAGCTGTGTCTGCCAATTATGTTTTCAACTTCAGTAAACACTAATGTAATGGTATATGTATTTGTATTGGTATATGTCTTTGTATGAAAGTTTTGATGATTCTATTAGTTGTTAATATTTCAGCTGTTTAAAATTAAGCTAGTTTTCTACATAGTCAAAACAGACCCCTTATTCTTACAAAGCCAAGCAGTTAGTATGGTTCTTTGTGCAACAAATATGTAAATGTTGTTATGCAACCCCAAACAGCAAGAAGGTTAGATATCAGTTAGATATTGCACTTAAACTGCCTAAAATTAAATAGTTCAGCAGGCACTTCTGCTGCCTTGGAAGGCTGGTCTCCTCCTAGGGACAGAGCTGTAAATGTGATGCCTTGAATATTGGCAGAATTCTACTTGACAGCTTTAATTTATGCTCCTGTTTGATTTGATGGTTGTGGCACTGCATGGATGCTGAATCCTGGCATCTTAACCTAAGTGGCACTGCTATATTGCTGCCCACAGGAAAATGTTATTACCTTGGTAAAAATCATATCAGATAGATTTTTCTTTCCTTCTAATCTTTTTAGAAAGTATTTGCTAAAGATGTGACAGCTGAACTGAAGAAACCTCACTGGCACTTTGGGGAACTATCTACTTTACCCTGCCTCAAGAACACTGGCCTGGTGTAAAATGGAGGTGAGCTTGGAGTTGAGGGTTTGAACCTTGCTCTTGTAGCCACCAGGAAGGCCTTGTCCTATCACTGCTCATTGATTTCTTCTATCATACCCATGGGTGTGGGTCACCTATTAGTAGTGAGACACGAGACAAACGGAGAGCGAGACAGGAGTAAAATCTCTGAAATGTGCTGTATGCATATGGAAAAGGCTTGCAGTTGCTCTTAAATCTAGCTATAAATGCATTGCTGGGAGGAGGAGGAGGCTCAGAAATGCTACTTCTCTCAACTTATAAAGTTTACAGTGCTGCAGAATATTACCTACTGCATATAAATCAAAGCATGTAACAAACTTGAACTTATAAAGATGTTGTAATGTTCACTCAAACCTCTGGCATTTCAAATTCCTGCCTACAGGGACCATAACGTACTTCAGTATTTTATAAAACAATAAGAGTGAGTATGAATATTTTGACCCAAACGCTGCTGTTATTAATAAATGTAATATAGGGATATGTAAAATGAATTGTAAAGGATTGCTGTTCATAAACTCTTAAAGCCAGGAAGGACCATCATATGTGATCATCTTGTCAACCTTCTGCCTAGCACAGATCATAGAATTTTCCTTGCTAGTCCCTGACCTGAATCTGACAAATGCTCAGAAAGCTTTGCTCCAGCATACTCTGGGCTCAGAACTCTGTTGTTTCTTTAAGGTGTTTTTAAAAGAAGCTTCAATTACACAGAGCGAGCTATGGCTGTCGTCTTATGAGTAAGGATCATAGAGTGATTTTACAGTGCAGTATACCTTTGGGAGGGATTTTCTTTTCTGTTGTAGCCTTTAAAGCTGCTATAAAGGCCATTTAATAGGCTGGGGGAGGACATCTTTGAGTGCAGGCAGTATCTAGCCAGAGGCTGTCCTAAATGTCTCAGACTGTACCCTGAGCAGAGGCAGCAAGGAAGCACAAATCCTTTGTACCATTTATAGTTGTCTGTCTTGGCAGCTGCTGTAGGTAGCAGGACAACCATTGAGCAGTCCTGATAGGGAAATGTACTGTAATTGAGCAGGTTTTTTTTTTTTCCTTTTTTTGCCCCTGTTTTACTTTAAGCTGAAAACCTTACCTGCTCTTATGAAAGTCCAGAATATGAGGTCCGAGATGGCTCAAAGCTGATTTTATCCCTTCTTTCCCCTCATAGGGAGAAAAAAAAAAGTCCTGTGTCCTTTATGTATTTATTTTTACTCAAAACAATATGCTATAACCAGCCTTCTGTAATAGGTTAGTAAAATCTTCCTTTAAGTAACAGAGTTATTTTGAATTGTAGATTTCTTCCTGCACATCCTTAAGGTTTGTGTCCATGGTAGCTTTTAGAGCTCAAATTTAGGTGCCTTTTTATCTGCAGTAAAGATGACAGTGCTGTGGCGTGAGGAATTGATAAGATCTCTACTAGCTGTTTTAGAACCTCAGCTGTCTCTTATGACACACTGTGCTGTCATTAATTTTTATATTGTCAATTTTCCTAATCGTAAGCACATTTGAAAGAGCAGATCCCTGGGTAAATCTTGCATCACTGTTTTCTTCATTGGAAACCAAACAAGTTTAAATCCTGTTCATCCCTATAGTTCTGATGAAACTGTGGAACTACTCTGAGGCTGAGCAGGGTCTTTCTGCTCAACGTGCAAACCCCTGTGTTAAGTCTGAACTGGGCAGTTAGCACTGATGATGGACGCATGGGCCAGAGAACCTGGCTTCCTTCTTAGATCCCAAGTTGATGCTCCTTGGTGACAGAAATACAGCTAGCATTTGTTTTATTTTCTAAAGTTTCTGGTTCCAACTTCCTCATTCAGCTTAGCTGTACCCAGTCAAGGACCGGATATGGAAAAGAGGTGTTACCTGATTATCGTTATGTACTCTCCTGCCTTGTCCAAAGTCTGTTTCAGTCCTTGGTAAAGCTGATAATAGTTTTGGTGTTGCTCTAAAGTGTTCTTAACTACCACTTGCTTTTAGATCCTCTCCAGGGTCCTGGAGATGCCATACCACAGCATAACTCTGGTAATGTCATTTGCCTTTGTTGCACATTCTGTACTAGCTACTACATGGCATAGGAGGAAATAGAAAAAGCTTTAAGTTTCAGCTACATTTCAATAAGCCTTTTTGGGAGACAGGAGGGGAAAAGGGTACTTACATTTATTATGAAGATGTAGTCCCTGATTTATATGGGTCCCTTGAAGTTAGAAGATAAAGATACCGTCAGCAGATAAGAGGAACTCCTATTTATTCTCATGATTTCTAATCTGTTAGTTGTTTACCATGCTGCACAAAGACTTGGTTTTGAATGGTTTTGCATAGAGTTGAGTATTTTGATTTTATAGCACAGGACTCCTGAGTGTTTTATGGAGAAGGAGCTGGTATTCCTCTCAAATGGAGCAATACAACTGAGATATAGAAAGATGACTGGATTTAACCTTTTCAAATTAAGCAATGAAATAAAACACTTAATCATCTATAAGTATGGAGAATTTAGGTGTTCTCTGACATCAGTGATGTCTACACAGCTCTTAAAATGAAAATATATAATTCCTATAATTTAATCCAGTCACAAGATAGCAGATCAGAAAAAGGAGAATGAATCACTGTCACAAAACCTGTTCCTCTGCTGCACTGACAAGGAAGGATAAAATAGAAAGAATCATTAAAACAAGGAACCATTTGCAGATTTGAACTTGGATCTCCTGTACTGAGAATAGGCATCCTCTTTTCCTCTTAGTTCCCTTCAAGCAGGAAGAGCCTGTCTATCATTGTATCCCATCATTTGGCATTATTGCATCAGTTAGTGCAGTGTGAGTAAACACAGTGACGAGGGTATTAAATGCCACCTTGCAGCAACATTCTTCTGAATTGCAGTCCCTGCCTGCTTTGCAGAAGTAGGTATTTTACAGTGAAAATACATTATTTGTATTTCTTTCAGCAATGGAGCATAATTAGAGCCATGCAGATGGTTGTTTATTTGGTTCAATGGGTGAAGACCATTCAGAAAACTGGAGACAGAAGGTGGGGAATAGTTTAAACTGACAACAACGTTATAGTTCTGGGTAATGTTAGATTGACTACTGAACTGTTTGAACTGAAAATGGATTTCTGTTCCCATTTCTCCCCTGCAGTTTCAGGCAGTTGAAACCCCTTTAAAAAAGGCTTGGGGTATACTGATCTTCCACCTTTGCAGGCAAAGGGATTTGGTGTTATCCACAGCCTGACAAGATGACGCATCCTCTAATCCTATAGTCCACTACACAGAGGAGGGGGAGGTATTTGTGTAAGGAGCAACTGTGAGGGAAGGTCTGGTTATAATTACTAACTACCTGTGTCATAGTAGGATATGCACCTCGTACTGCACCTTTCCCTTAGCCAGGAGAGTACATGATGTGATGGGCAATAGGATGTTTTGGAATGGCTTTTCTACCCTTTAAAGTCATTATACTTTCTTTTAAAAAAATAATTACCATGAACTGGGGAGAGATACAGACTTTGAGAGTGTTGATTAAGGACTCCGAATCTTGAGTAGTCTGGTGATCAAAGCATGGCTGTGTAAGACAAGCTGCTGTACCTTCATCCTGTCCCTCTTCTTAAAAAGAGGGGAAGAAAAATCTTCAGAAATTTGGAAATAAATCACTTAAACAATGAAGTGTTTCACCCTCCTTTCTTTTTCCTTTAGGGTAATGTAGTTACAATAGTCACAATTGTTTATTGTGACTGTATTTCTCTTGCCTGTTTTTCTGCCAAATGCATTTTTCTGATTTTTCAAGGAATGTTTTGCTCTGTCCAAAAATAGTCCTGTGTTAATTTTTGCCCTTTTCCTCACTGAATGTTTCCCAGTATGTGACATATATGTTATGGACCAACGTGCATCTTGCCACAAAGGGTGTTTCCTGGACAGGATGCTTCCTGTCTGCTTTGTGTTCATCTTCCAAGGGGAAAAATATTGACATGAGGCTTGTAACGGAAATCAATAAAAACTGAACATGATGGTAATGATACAGTCCATGGTTACAAGGAAGAAAGGTCTTGTAGGGCTAGTACTCAGCAGAGGGATTTCAACTTTTTCAAAGGTGCCTTTGTAGATCAGTGTTTTATTTCCATTTACCCATCCTGATATGGTAATATATTTTCTACTAAGTAAGGAGTGGAATCACAATGATGACCTCTGTGAATGTACGAGACAGGTTCTGTCTGCAGTGGATTACAGTCAAGATAATAATTATCTAAGGTAGTCCATAAGGATGACATGTTTTCATGTATCATTAGGTAAAATTGTGCCGTTGAAACAGAACAAACTTATGTTGCTTTTCATTTAGATGCTTTTGATGCAGACTACCATGTGCAGACGGCTTTGTATTCAGAATGAGACGTAGCTCTGTCATTCTTTGGATGATGTAGTAGTTCTCAGAGGGTTTTTTTTCTGAATTACTTCAGTCTTTTAAAAACTTCAGTGTATGTATATCCTGCAGCTGGACTTTGCTACAAACTTGCATAGAAAATAATTTCTTCTTTCCCAAGCGTGAGGATTGCTCAATGGTCATAGCTGCAATAAAATATTTCAATCCATCTATGCAGACCTCTGTGATCTATAAACCTGACTGCCCACAGACTAAAGAAGAACACAGAAACACATCAGTTTTGAAATAAGTCAGAACCGAGCTCCTCTTTATGGCTGCATAAAATGGGGGAAGAGAACGTGGTTGACTAGGTGAAGGTCATGTAATAGCTTGCAACAGAGCTGAAAAGAGTCTTTAATTGAAAAAACTTCTGAGTTGGAAGTTCAAGTTACTGCCTAAGGTCTCTCTGGAGCATGTTTGCATTGGATATGTGCCTATACTGTATTTAATCTATGCTGTTTACAAACTGACCTTTCTGGGAGGGAATGTTCTGTATCAGGTATTGTTAAATTCTTTAACATAAAACCAGCCCATAAAAAAGAAGGAGTTTCTGCCTTCTGCATAAGAAGACAGCCGGCAATAACCGGCTGAACTTAATGAACTGCTCTGAAGGGAATACGCCTTTGACTGTTTGTTAGTTACAGGAGTTGCTTTGAATTCCAGCGCTCCATCCCTGCTTCTGCCAGCATTCAGCTCTGCTACTCTCACAGTCATGCTTTAGCCTGTTGCCTTCAGCTGTATTTTAATTGAAGCTCATAATATTTTAAGACTGCTTTGTCTTTCCAGATATCAAACAAATGGATTTATAAGTCCCTTGACTCCTGTACTATACACATGAGCTGTCTTTGCACAACATAGGAATTGGTAAAACAAGCAAAATGTCATTCACACAGGGCTCAGCATTTGAAGAAGTTCAATATTAATTGCCTAGCGGCTATTTTCTAGAGAAAGTAACTTAATATCATGGCATTCTGTGCTTAGTGCAGGGTGAAAGAGCAAAAGGAAAAGAACCTAAAGCTGACAGGATTTTTAACAAAGGGCATTTATAAAATCGAGGCAGATGAAGGACCCATACAGACTGATTCAAAGTGAAGTACAAAGAATGTTATTACATTAGCAACCAAATTAGCATGGTACCTCAGGTCTCAGACCTTGACAGAGCTAGGGATGGGAGATTTCTTAAGAGGCAATGAATGGAATTCTGAAATGTCTATATAGCCTGGCTTATCACAGAATCATTGAGGTTGGAAGAGACCTCTTGAGGTCATCTTGTCCAACCCCGCCCTGTTCAGGCAAGGGCCACTGACAACCAATGGCCCAGGACCATGTCCAGATGGCTTTTGAATATATTCTAAGGATGGAATTTCTACAACCTCCCTGGGGAACTCATTCCAGTGTTTGGTCACCCTCACAATAAAAAAGTATTGAACTTCATGGGGTTCCTGTGGGCCCATTTGTCCAGCCTGACAGGTCCCTGTGGATGGCAGCATGACCCACTGCTGTATCAGCCACTCCTCACAGTTTTGTGTCCTTGGCAAACATGTGTGAGGGTACATTCTGCCCCAACATCCAGATAGTTAATGAAGTTGTTAAACAGGATTGGACCCAGTATTGACCCCTGGGGTACACTGCTAGTTACTGGCCTCCAACTAGACTTAGTGCTACTGATCACCACCCTCTGGACTTGGATGTTCAGCCAGTTTTAAAGCCAACTCACTGTCTGCTCATCCAGCCCATGTTTCAACAGCTTCTCTATGAGGATCTGACGGGGAAATGGTATCAAAAGTGCTCCTGAAGCTGAGATAGGCAATATCCACTGCTCTCCCCTTGTCTACCAAGCTAATTCTTCATCGTAGAAGGTTCTAAGGTTGGTCAAGCATGACTTCCCTTTGCTAAATCCACGCTGACTACTCCTGATGTCCTTCTTGTCCTTTACATTCCTGGAAATGTTTTCCAGGATTATTTGCTCTGTCACCTTCCCAGGTGCTGAGGTGAGGCTGGCCAGCCAGTAATTCCCTGGGTCCTCCTGCTTGTCCTTTTTGAAGATAGGAGTAACATTTGCTTTCCTCCGGTTCCTCTGGTTTGTGTGCTGAATTTCTTCCTTGAGGTGTTCCGCACTCAGCTTAGGTAGATTTTTATTTCTAAGTAAAAAAGAGGAAATGAGTGGTTTTCTGCAGAGCAAGTTGCTACTTTTTAAGAACTAAAGCAAGCAGAAGGGGGTAAGGCAAATTTAGATTTGGAGAGCAGAACCACCATTGCTGAAGTAATCCTCACTGTATTAAACCTGCAGCAACTTTTTAGAGTGATGAAAAGCAGTCTGAACACTTGATTGTGAAACAGAAAGGCTCTCATAATAAAACAGTATTCTGTCTGATCTTAGAGCCCCAGCTTACACATGTAAACTACATATATTAGAAAGTGATTTTCCTTGCAATGTTTTTAATCACGTTTGTTTTCCCTAGTAGGTCAGGAACAACTGAGAACACAGATTAACTCTTTCATGCAACATACATGCAAGCATCGCATGCCACCACTACCATAGCCAAGGTTCATTTGATCAAGTGTGCTATAGCTGCGACAACTTTGTTATGTATGCTTAAACAATCTCACCATGTGAAAGCAGAGACAAACTTTTACTTGCTTTATTTCCATGTTAAGTGCATAGGGAGTGTGGGAGGAGGTACCTGCAGCTTAGGAGGATGAAAAAGCTTATTCCGACTCTCTTGCTCTGATGCATACAGAATCACCCATTCTAAATGAACAGCGTATATTTTCAAAACTGTATAAACGACTAAAACTATGCATACTCCTAAGCATAGGGTAACATTTCATAGTTATTAAAAATAAAACATTTTTGAGAACGAGCCTTGGATTCTGCAGTTATGTAGAAACACAAACCAAAATATTTCAAACATGTCTGTATCATACGGACAATAGATATCTAAAATCCCTTTAACAGGCATTTTTAAATTTCCAGGCTGTATGACTTAATTATTATTTTACAAGGGAAACAGTGGGAATTAGGAAAACTGGAACTTTCCCCACCTTTGCCACTGATCCCTTGTGTATTCTGGGAGAAATGTTTTAACACTTCTGAGTCTCAGTTCTCTGCATGTCAGATAGGGCATATTGAGGCAATATGCATGCACAGTATATGAAAAGTATATATTTGTACTGCACGAGAAATAGGGTTTCTCTCAAGGGAGAATTGATGCATGTTTGGTGGGGCAGGATGCTGAAATAAGCTGATGTAAAGTTTTATGTGCACAGATAAGAAGATGGAAGATTAAGAAATATAAATGGCAAAAGAGGAAAAATGAGATTTTTATCTTGATCTTCTTTTCATGCCTAGCAAAATATGTAGCCAGATGCTTGAAGTCACAGATACGGTGGCTGGCCGCTAAAGTGACAGCCGTCGTTGAGCAGATAAATATTAATCAAGATTGGTATTACCCAGAGCAAAACTGGGGGCAGAGGACTGGTGCAGGAAGTGTATCAGTAGCAGGAGTTATAAAATCAGCCTCTGCAACATAGCGATGTTGTGCTCTGTTTTCCTTAAGGAAATCAAGCATTAGATGTTGTCTTCCTGCTTTGTTTATTATTTTCTATCACATTTGTTTTCCTCCTACACCAAGTGCTGCAAGCTCCTCTCACTCCGTTCTCCCTTTCCACTGCCATAATTTTGGTATCCTTTCCTTCTGTGATTCAGTGTGGTCACTGGGGAAACATTGCTCTAATGATTTGCTATTTAACTGCTCAGTGTTCCTTGCATCATCAGAGAAGCCGCAGCGTTGACAAAGTACAGCCTGCCCATGGGGAGTACTATATCAGTGGAGACACAAGTTGCTATGGTAATACATTACATAGGAATGAGGGATTTTGGAAGATGCATCTGACAGTTTGAGGTAAAGTATCATCATTTCCTTGCAGCTTTGAAAAAGTGGCATAATTTTAAGTTCAATGGGCTTTTTTTTTTTCTTTTTTCTTTCTTTTGTGAGGTGACATTTCTGAATAGCCCTGGTCATGCCACAAAACTAAAAGGGAAAACCTGTGTCCTCAAGGAGGCAACAGTTCAAATAAAAACAGAGGGAGGGGGTCACTTCTGAGGCAATTAATGAAGCATATGGTCAAATGGCTGTACAGGTTCTCTGTATGTCCTTGCCTCTCTTTCGCTTGGACACACGCATCTTCATTTTATAGGCATGAGTGATACATGAAAGAGAAATATAGAACTCGTGAAAAATAATCACTAGTCATAAGAAGTATTGTAAAATAGATTAGAAGGAGATTCTTGAGAATAAAGGCCAAGAAGAAGAAAGCCAGCAAAGGAAAAATTAACAACAGGGAAAAAACAGCCCAACTGGTTTCTCTCATAAGCATGGAATTAGAATTTGTCTAAGTATGCATGAACACATACATTTTATCCGTGTATGGAGACCGAAGGGGATAGTATAAGGAAATAGGAGGGGGATAGTAAAATATTTCCCTCCAGGACAAAAAGACTTCTTAGGACAGGTATTTATTTACTTAATGTTTACATAGGAACATATTTTTGAAAAATCACATTCCCTATCTTTGAGAGGTGTAAGAATTGTGCACGCTCTAATTACTCCTGAGATTTTGTTGTTTTGTACCTTTGGAAGGAACATTTGTCTGCGCTGCACACCTGAGGAGTACATGTACTGGAATATTTGGCACTTAATTTTTGCTTACAGCAATTTTGAATTCCACTAAACCTACAGAAGTTAGCCTCTCTCTAGAGCAGGTGCAGACACAAGAACTGTATTTTAGTGGATCTTTGGCATGTCATATTCTCTTTGGCAGTCTGGATGCTTTTGTGATTGTAATTTCAATTCATCTTTTGAGTCGATACCTGCAAGACGTGGTTTTCCAGTGCTACAGCCTACTTAATGATGCACACGTATTTCTTGCTATGGATATTAAAGCACCTATGGGCCATATGTCAAGTTTTGGGGTTTGTTTTCTTTTCTGTTTGTTGGTGTTTTTTTTTTAAAGCAGACAATATTGGTTTTTAGAATATGCAATATAAATGCCTAAATTCTATTAACTTCTAAAAAGACTTCTGTTCCTGAGGCCCTTAAACAATTTTAAAAAATACAGCCCATACATCAAACACCGAAAGGCTACTGGAGTAGCCAATTCTTGACCTCGGGTAAAGTCCTTCTCTTAATTCAGATATCAAATTAAGGGTTACTCTACATCTTCTTAGCTCCAAGCAAGATTAGATGCTTGAACTAGGAGAAGACGTGTGCTGTTGGGGGAGAAACTAACATAAGCTGCGTTGTGTGACAAATCATTTCATACTATTAAATTTGTCATAAATGTATGATGAATGGTAATTCCCTGATCTAATATCAAACCTTTGGGAGCAATGTGTTTGAATGATGTCATTACATAATGTTTGAAGTTGTTAATATGATTATCTGGAATCATTGGAGAAGCATGATACTTGAGGAGACTGCATAATAATTTAGCTGTACTTGCAGCACCTCTACTCTGAAAAGTCACAGTGTGGTACTGCTGAAACCTCTTATTCCTTTTCCAGGATTGTTTTTTATTCTTGTCTCTAACATTGTTAGGCTGTGGCAAATGGTATTGCAGTTACAGTTTTTAAAATCATGGCAGTGAAAGAACCACAACTTAAAAGCAACAGTTTGTCAAGCTGCAGAACATGATGCAGTCGTGAGAGAGCTGGCGAGCTATAATTAGCCAAATTAGCTCTTGTTTTCCTCATTGTAACGTTTGCATTAGAAGACAGTAATGTCTGTGGATTAGGGTGTTTTTGTTTGTTTTAGCAATTTCTGGACCTGTGAAAGAAAGGATCATGCATCTGAGAGTTTGGGGACAGAATAAAGGGTGATCCATGCAGACAGATGGAAAAAATGTCCATTAGATCCTCTTTCCATTGCAATTTGGTTCTTTTTTCTGCAAATGTTTGATTACTGCCCATCCTGCTAAAAATAGTGACAAATAAAAGCAAGAATAATTACTATTTTCATTTCCACAGAAACACTGTTTTATCAGATAGTTTTGGCCTGATTCCTACAGTTTAATATGAACTGCCTTGTTTTTTCACAGGATTGTTATTCTATGTCTTAAAAAAAAAAATAAACGGAAAGTAAGAAGACATGGGTTTTTTTCCTTTCTTTTTTTCAGCATGGTCCAAATTGATTAAATCTGGCTTATACTATTTGTGTGTGTGTGAATATACTGTATCTTAAAAATGCAGAAATCTCATTGCATCTCAAAAATCCAGGCACATGTGTAAAATAGCCTGAGGCACGCCTATAGTACAAATAGTGCCATACCCTTCTGCTACTTGTCTGTTGAAGATCATAGAAAAATTATTGAATTATGTCTTTGTGTTGTAAAACAGAGCTTTTTTTACCAGAGAATTTTCAGTGAAAACATTTAAACCACATGTATTGATAATGTGTGATCTTTATTACAGTGCAATCTGAGCATATTATATTTTGGGGGAGCTAGATGTGACTGACTAGAGTTTTCCATACACACTATTTAGCAAATCTTTTTGTCACAGTACCATTATGTCTCAATCCCATATGGAAACATCTGCCATTTGAAACTGTTTCATACAGACCACTGACTGTTTAAAGAGTTTTCTGCAGGCTGCTGCAGAGGCACTAGTGGTATTCAGCCTCTGGTAGAGACTAGAATACACATTTGCTTCCTGAAATATAAAGCTGAAAATAAAATAGCTGAATCAGGGCTTTATGTATCCTGTACATCTCTGGTTCTGTTCAGTCAAACTTGTAGTTTAATGATGTCTTCTTCTTCATTTATTGCCCACATTTTAAAAGTACAGAACCAGTTTCACTGATTCTTGGTGCTTCTGCTGAGAAAGGGAGAAGAATTGTGTATCTCTTAAACATACAATTCTTGAAATGGATTGAGAAAGCCTTTACACTGCTGGTGTTACGCTGCTGCCTCAGTGATACAGAATACAGAATAAACAAAGTGCTTGAGGTACAGAATAAAGAAAGTACTCTTCTTTCTCTGTTATCTTTTCTCTGTGTCTTCTTTTGACTGCGCTGCCTCTTTCAGAGCTGCTAAAGGGCTTTTTCAAAGCTAGGAATTGAGGTCTTGGACACTAAAGTTTCCGTGTGCAGCACAAATTTATTTAAACTAATGTAGCTGTTATAGTGATGATATAATGAGTATCATAGTCTCATAACCTACTTTAATTAGCTGTCGGCTTTTTTCGTGTTGACATGCAAACACTTTATTTGCAGCTGAGAATGATTCAGGTTGATCAAAATTACTCACAATGTATTAAAATGCATAGCAATTTGTCAGTGGCTGCGTATGGTTAAAGTATTGGAAGAGGTTTTTAAAGACAAGTGTAATAATAATACAGTTGGTGTTCTTTTGAACAGGAATTAAAAACCTGGTTGTCATTTACGACATTTCCATTAAATTTCCTGTTTATTTAGGCTGCATATTTGAATAATATTTTGGCCTCCATGTTGCCATAAAGACAGCAAAATAGTTTGGTTTTAGGTATTACAAAGTGTCATGCTGTGGCGATGGTGAATACAGTGTATATGGTATATATGTTGAATGTGTGTAAACTCTTCACTGTTCAGATAGGTAACAGAGGTGAAGGTTACTTTGGGAATGGTAACATGAAGATTTGATCCTCATCTTATGGATCACTAATCCACTTGAACCTTATTTACCTCCGAATTTTGTACTATTATTTTTGTACAACAATACATACTCCTCTGAGTTCTGTGAAAGACTCTCTGAAAAAGTTCTGAGAAAAAGACCATACTATCGTAACCAGGTGGGATATTTTTTGCTTGTTTTTATTTTTAAAAGATACGAAGTGTCTTCAGCTTCTCATGAATTGGATGGGAGTTGCAGAAGTTGAAAACCTCTTGAAAAAATGAAGTCATCGGTATCCCATTCTGGTTGCATTAGAAAAGTACAGAGACTTCTGTGCAAACCATTTCACTCCAACGTGGTTTTTCAGGCCAAAGCACTTGGTTTACGTGGGCTACTTGAAGTTATCTCTGTGCAAGCTGTGCATGGGTAGAAAGGAAGCAATCTTACATCTTTCACCCACATCTACAACTCCCAGTTAGGAACCAGCTGTGGTGTTGGGGAAGTCAGAAAACCAAAGCAGAAAACAGCTTTAATCACTGTGGCAACTATCAGTACAGCAGAGAATCGTCAATGGAATTCAGTGAATCTTTCATAACTATGCACTGTTTTAATCCATGTCTGACTCCCCTCCCAAGAGAGTTTGTATTGACACTCACAGTGGCTTCTCTCACAAACAAGGAGCTGTGGATTATGGATGTAGGTTCAGTCTTACTGTTGGAAGGAGAATAATGGAGACTTCTAAGAGGGAAAGGAAAGCAGAGGCCAATAAAGCCATTCATGTAAGAGAGGGAAGCTTTATGCAGTCTCCAAACCAGAAGTGGATCAGAAAATGGCACCCAGTTATATAGGAGCAGCATGGCTGGGGAGGAGACGTGGTAGGACAGAATGTGGTAAATGCAGTCAACACCGCGGAGTGTTCTTTTGTGCCAGTTCATCTATGTAATTGGTTGAGTTCATGATAGATATTCCTTTAAGCAATCTAATAGCAGGGTTCAAGTGTTTTAACATCAATTTCATCTCTTAAATGGCTAATTTTACAGTAATGTGTCCTATCTGTGCAGACAATATGTGCTTATGTGGAAAAAGCAAAAGCTTGGACAGGTAGACCGTGATTTTGATGCTAGAGCATAAGCTGCTTAGCATAAGAGGCAGCTGCAAATGCATCTCTGCTTTCTCTCATGCTGCTTTTTGTTTACATTCTGGGCAACAAAGATGCCTTAGTTTACGTTGAAGTATCAACAAAGCCTTCTGCAAAGAGTGCAACAAATGGATAAAGAAACTTTTTCCACCTTCTTGATAATCCTATCTTGTCTCCTTGCATATGGCTTTTTAGCCTGAGATTTTGAACCAAACTTTCATTAAGGACAATCTGCTTTATTTATAGCACAGTCCAATGAACAGGTTGAGAGAAATTGCATTGACATATATAATTATTTGATTTAGATATTGCAATCTGAGTCAACTCTGGGACATTTCTCTTCCCTTTCTTCCTTGCACTTACTGCTATTTATTCTTATCAAATCCAGCCAACTGTAAACTCACAAAGGGACAGAAGACAGAATGCATCCATCTGAGCAGTGTGAGCTCCTGACATGAAACCCTGATGAACTGAAAAATACAACCACCACAGCAGAAATGTTTCATCTCTCTTCGTGTCTTAAAGCCAGAGAGAATCTACCAGGCTTGTCCTGTTGTTCACACACATATGCCTTCAGTTGTATGTTCTCTTTTTTGGTCTCTGAGAATTTCTGCTATTATTTAAAGGTAACATGAAAGTGTCTTTGTTTCTTTCATTGCCATCAGCTATAGATGGAGCTCTTAAAAAACAGACTTAGAAGATATAGCTGTTATTGGCTTCCTCTGTAAAGTCCTTTTGTGATTTACTGTTGGAAACTGTACATATGCAGGCACAGCAATACTACATAATTATTTACATGCTCTCTTTAGTTCAACTTTTAGTCTTTACATCTCAATCTGACTGTAACCTTTATCTTCCCATGTGCTGTTGGGTTCTGTCCTTGTTCTGACAGCTTTTCTGTGCACTCTTACTCACCTTGACGCTGCTTACGCAACTGGCAAAAGGACTTCATACTCTTTTCTGACCCTGTCACCAACATACCAGGATATCTACAAATCACATCTGAGTGGGACTGATATCCCTTTCAATGTCCATGTTTTTTGACTAAAGCATTGTTTAATTTATTCAGGTACATCTGCCTCTACTACAGCCTCATCCCACAGGTAATTCTCTTCCGGCATTTGTCTGCTCTACTTCATCCGTTAGGTGAGCTCTTTGGGGCAAGGACTGCAGTATGACACTAAGCATAGCAGGATGTGCGGTGGGGCTGCTGCAGTTAAAGGCCATTGCCTGTAAGGGGAAGTGGGGACAATGGCCAGTCTGAGTGACACATGGTGTTAAATCTTGGCTTCTCTTTCATGTGGCTTTGAAATAAAGATTTGTGCAGAAATCTTAAAGAGGTTTTTCTTAACCTAAGTAAAATTTATTAGCGCTTCTCTTTAATGATGTATACAGAACTTGTGCTAATTGAGGTGTAGGTTTCCGTCATTACTGAAATGCTAATTTAGACCACTGGTAACCTGTTGGGTGCCATGTATTTTGAAAACCGTTTCCACAAATTTGCATGCTGAAGGACTTAAGAAGCCGGCACTCTTTTAAGTGCCCAACTGCTCCTCAAATCTATGTCCCAAGTGATGGCAGCTCTTGGAAACTTGTGTTTCCATGAACTTCAATAGATTAAGGTGCTGAAAAGTCGTTGACTTTTGCCAGCTTTAAAGCCAAAGAAGTTCAAATTTTTAAGATCTTTGTTTCTAGAGGTATCTCAGATGTTCTCAGTAGAAGTCCACTTGTACAGTTTCACCTATGTAGGACTCTTTACTTTTTTTATTTTCTTTTTATAATTAAATACATTTCTAGTCTGTGCTTGGTGGCTTGCCGTAGAATAGACTTTCAGCAGATGACCTGGATAACAAGAGAAATGAAAAACAGATTGTAGCTTTTCAGAGCTATGTTCAGATTCAAAATATGGGAAAACTGTGATTTGGGAACAATTTTCATTGCTTTTTCTTTTAGCAGCAGTAGAAAACCTGTGTATGAACTTTGAACATTTCTGTTCCCTTCTGTGGGTAGAGACCTTTTTTTTCCCCTGTGTCATGGGGTTTATATGATATTTCTTCTCTACGTAGCACTCTCTTGATCAAAGATTAAAGAACAGAAAAAGACAGTTATAGGCACTACATCTTTTTGAGCCATGTAAAAAGTAAAATGGGCAGGCTTTCAAGATGCATTCTGTATTCATCAGGCTACTGAAAAATAGAACAATATGGGGCCAAAAAGATAGTGGTAATATGTGTGGACTTAAACCATAATTGAATTCAGATTGTAGCATTCAAAAAAGGGAGAAAAGAAAGTTTTGAACACACTAAAGCAGAAGTGTGGATAAAAGTTCCTTTGCTTTATACTTCTTTCCAGATTACAATTACAATAACTGATATAAAAGGACACTAACACCAACTAATGATAGTCACATTTTATTTTTACAGGGAGAAATATTTTATAGAGAGCATGCTTCTGTGACAAAGGGCTTTGTGAGTCTCAGATGACTCCCTGAACATTCTTAAGCAAGCCTTTTCGTTTCTCTTAACCTTGAGAACCTATTTATGCAATCTGGAGAAAAGTGACTTGTGAGAATAAATACGTAGGTTACCAGAAATCTACAAAATCCTAGAGAGACAGAGACTATCCCAGGAAACTTCCATTTTCAGAAACAAACTTTTTTCTAACGCAAGGAGTGGTTTACCTATCATTTCTATTCCAAGGGCTCCAGATTACAATTTGTTTTACAGTTATATATGCCAAACCCAGAAAACACTTGAGAAATGCAGCCATCTTAAAATGGCAGCATGTAGACAGATATTACATATCATTCTTCATTGCATATGGAAATTCTTTTGGAGGGATATTAAGCTCAGTGGGATTTAATGTTTCATATGTATAAATCACTCTGAACAAGTCTATAATTACAAAAGACAGATTGATTTTTTTAATTTATTTTAAAAAGCAAACATAATCACTTCCTTGTTAACACTGGGCAGAAAGAACAGTGCAGCTAGAGAACTTGCCACAGCCAGCAAGATGCAGATTCTGTTTGCTTTGCCTCAGCCTTCCTGCGAGGCTGAACAAGAGTCTCGTCAGGCCTCCTGGGAATTTTCTGGTGAAACATGATTTAATTTGTAAATGCTGTCTTGTTAAAACAACATTGTTTTTCAGAAATTTATTAGTATTGAAGAACCTTTGTTGAGCTTCCAGCAGGTTTCTTTAACTTTACAGCTACATTTCTGAATTGGATAACTTTGAAAGTGAGAGGAAGCCTACCGTTTTCACTTGACAGCTTTTGAGTGACAATGTTGTGCTGATTCTTGAAAAGGTATCTAGAAAATATTTTTCAAGAGTCAGGAAAATATTTTGTGGATAACATTTGTATTCAGAAAACATAAAAACTTCCAGAAAGTCA
Source organism: Phaethon lepturus (assembly GCF_000687285.1). Taxonomy (NCBI): domain Eukaryota; kingdom Metazoa; phylum Chordata; class Aves; order Phaethontiformes; family Phaethontidae; genus Phaethon; species Phaethon lepturus. Next base: position 92,670 of record NW_010539797.1, read on the forward strand.
GAAATACTAAGATTAATTACAAATTTTTAAAGAATTAATGGCAGGCTTGAAAGATACTGGAAGCATGTAAAAAATGCAGAGATGTATCTACCAAACCTTTGTAAAACTTTACAAGTCAAAAAATAAAATAAAAGTACAGAAGGCATCTTGTCAACTTACATTTCTATGTATTTTTGTATATGGCTTTTAGAACTCATTACAAGTCAAGATTTGTGCTATTTACTTTTGATTTAACAAATTTACATAACAAATTATAATCCCCTGAAATCCCCGCAAACTACCTTTTCATTTACTCATGCGACGGATGGTATCTGTTTTCTATGTTTATTTTCCATTAGAATGGTTAATGATTTAGAAATACATATTGTTCTTTCTGCAGGACAGAGAGGTTGCTTCTGCCCTTGAGAGCAACTACATACATGTGGGGTTACACAATGAAACAGCAGGGACTCGAGGTGCCGTTGCGGAAGAGCAGGGAGCAAACATGAAGCCTCACCACAGAGGTGACAGAAAGTTGCTCCCTAGAGCTTGAGAAGGGGCTATGTAGAATTGTCTGTGATTTGGAAAGCCAGAGAATTTCTGGGCCGAAATCAAACCTGAAGAAAGAGGTTAGTTTATGAAGCCCCAGGTGGGGAGGGTACTCAGTCTAAGAAATAATGAAAGCAGAGTCTCCTCAAGAGCTTTGGCAAACTCATGGTCTTGTCTGAACCTATTCTTGGGCTTACAAGAGTCTTACTGAGGGATAATCTTGCATTTCTGTAGGGAAGGGAAAAGATTTGCTCACCGATAGTTGGATAATAGGACAGAAGTGTTGTTGATTTGGAAAAGTACCTCTGCAGTAACAGAAAAACATGAAGTGTCTTCAAAACAGCCTAGGGTCATTATCCTAGTGCACAGAATAATTAACAGACACAGTGAGAGCAAATGACTTGAATAAAGCTGTATAGCAGTCATAATGGGGAAGTCTGACTTTTAGCCCTGTATACACTGAAGTAGGTCAGGTTTGAAGTCTTGTATCTAGTTCCCCAAACCCCTTATCAGCACTGAGTGTGAGGGATATATTGGGCCAGGTACAGCAATCTGGGAGCACTTTCCATTTTCAGTAAATTAATCCTCTCACAGCATGAAATAAAAAGATCAGAACATGATGTTAAACCTCATTTTGTATTTTCAATTACTAGGGGATAATTATTTTCTTTTTAAGTCTTGGAAGATGACATGATCTGAATACTCAGATACCTGCTGCTTCTGCTTGCATTCCTGGAAGCAGAGCTAGTTCAGCTGGGGGACTGCACAATATAATTAGGTTTATTTTGCAGCCTGACAAGGCCCTGTATGTACCATCATCTGGAGAAAAGTGCAGCACTTTAATCTTATCTTTGGTGATGTTTGGCTTCATAGACCAGGAGTGCAACTACATGGACTGAATTTTGTATGTGGTTTGGGAGCAGTAGAAGGTGTGACAGTGGCAAAGTGCTTTGGACGGTTGTTCAGTACTAAGTAAACTTGATAGAACAAGGCTTTCATCTTGTTAGCCCTACTTGTACTTCTGCACAAGTGAATGTGAGAGAGTAATTCACAAGAGTTCTCAAAGAGAATAGCTATTTTTTACAAAGGTACTGTGGGGTGGGCTTTGAAATATCGCAGGTTTCCTACTTTTTTGAATGGAAAATAACCAGTGATTTTAAGTGTATATATCTCTGTGTGTTGTGTAAATGTGTATGTGTGCTGTGTGTATGATTTCCTTTTATTGTATAGGCTTGATTTTCTCCTCATAGTTTTTCACTGGATGAACTGCAGTGATTTCAAAGAAGAGAAATGTTAAGTAAACTGTGAAAGATGCTAAATATGAACATAACAGAAAATAAAAATATCAGCAGATTTGGCTCAGGTAATGGGTTTTGGTATTGATAGGATTCAAAATAAGCTGTATGTAAGTGCCACTAGTAACATGGCTGGAAATAAGTACGGTCTAATTAATGTCATGCAACAGAATCACTGTTTAAAAACATATCAGGACAATGTAATCCTTTTCTGTCCTATGTGTACACTGTGGAAATGTGAAATTTGTATGCTCATGATTTTCTTATCTGGATGCAGTGAATTGCAACTAATTTGGCACTAATTTCTGCTTCTCTCACTTCTTCACTTCTTTGGATTTAATTTGAGAGATGGAATGTGCGAGGTTACTCATAATGCTTTTAATATTTCAAAAAGCATCGTCATGATGAGATTCACCTTAGGCAGAAAATGAAAAGAGCTCAGGGAATGAAAAAATTCAGAAGAAAACACATTAAAAGACTGGTATCCCCTATTAACAGCCTTCCCATTGAATTTTGCCCATTGAGATATTGTGCTAGAGATTACAATTAGTACGCAGTTATTTTCCTTATACAGTGAAACAGTCACTGGAAAAGACTTCCTCTGGAGCACAATAAATTCATGATAGTCTCTGTACTCTGCTGGGGTACAGATATTATGTTTTATCTTTTGACTTGTATGGGCAAGAGCAGTGTCTAATTTATTTTTTAGATGCAGCTGATAAAAAAAGAGAGAAAGCTTTTACGTGTATTTTTCTTTTTCATGTGCCTTCAGTTACATCAACAATTAACACTGGAGACAAACAGGATGCTGATACAGTTCTTCGGTTTTAGTTACGCATCTGTCGGCTTTTTAGGGGCAGAAGGGGATAAATCACTATTTCATTAAACTGAATTTGAGCTGTGATTATCCTTCAAAGAACAGTGAAATTTTGGGGTACAATACAGTGTATCAGTGAGATCTAAAGGAAAAGCCAAACTCAGGGAAAAATGTGCTACAACTTTAAACAAATTATATTACTTTCTTGGGGAGAGAGGGCGGGCATTAATTCTTTAATTGCTTTGTTATATAAAAAGACACATTGCTTGAGTAGGATTTAAGAGTTTTGTTTTTTGTGTTTTTTTTAAAATAATGAACTTTCCAGGAGTTGAAACAAATTGGAAATATTATTCATAATCACTAGCTCTTGTGTTGGATTGCAGAATTATTTTCTTTCTCAAAAATATTTTGCAATGACAATAAGTGTTCCTTAGTGAGATCTGTTATCTCTGCGGATATATATTGTGTATGTGCTCTCCTTTAAGGCCAGGGACAGAAGGGAAGATAAAAATAACAGTAACAATCCAGATTATAGTTGGCCTAGTTTCTGAAAATTGCAATTAATTATGTACTCATTTTAAAAATAAACAAATCTTGTGCCAATTACAACAGTTTTAAGAGTTTTGCTGCCTATTTCCAGTTCTGGTGTTTGTAATCATTCCAGTTTTTATAACAGTTGAAATAGGCAACCTGGAGGTTATCTGATTATTTCAAAGATAGACATATTGTAAATTTATTTAATCTTTCATAGTGGCAATCTCTAAAATAGTTTTTCTTTTAAACTGTTTCAGAACAGAAATAATTTTATTTATGTTATATCCAGGCCCCCATGGCTTGCTTGCTGTTGACTGTGTTTTAATCAAAAGATACCCTGGCATTTTGGGGAGAAACTCTGTGTAGGTACATAACATCATTTAGAAATTTCACTTATGTGAAAGGGCACTCTGGCAAGTAAGCTCTGTCCCAGGCTGCTCACCAGGAGGAGTATGACACTGGTGGTGGGGCGTTCTTCCTTCTTACCTTCTGGGTCTGCCCAGGACTGGTTTTATGTTTGCTAGTGCAATCCATTCGTTCTTTCTCAAGGGGTTGACAATTTGTTATAGGCAAGTTAAACTCATGGTATGTTTTACATATGTTGGATTCTTTCTTCCTTTACTCCCTTTGTTATCTGTAAACCCAGTTCTACCCAGCTCTCGGGGTTCTGTTTCTCTAGTGATCAGTAATTGACTATTTGTGTTTATAGCATTGAGGCCCTTATTGTAGTGCTGTGTCAGCACTTTCAAGGTCTCTGCTATCATCTGTGCTTGTATTTTTGAGGACACCTGTTAAAGCCCCTTGTTTGTTTGCAACAGCCTTTAAGCTGTAGCTTTCTTATAACATAAATATTTTACTAGCACAACCTAATTGCATATGCAGCCTTGTTTCAGGGTCACCGAATAGCTTATTCTTCAAAAATAACAAACCGTTGTAAAAAAAAATACCTTGTGGGCACACATGGACACATCCATCTCGTCATCGTTGCCAATATCTGTAACTTGTGGTCATACTACATGGAAGTAAGCATATGTGGTGTGATTTTAGATCTGAATTTTGAAAAAGGAGGTGAAAGGGATAAAGGGACCCAAATTTTCTCCTTGCAACCCTACGCATTATTTTTGTCAACTTTAGTGAGTTTTGCACATATGTAACCAAATGTAGACTTTTGCTCTGTATTTTTCTCTTAAAATGATTTCTTCTTAAGAGGGCATCCACAATAGAAGTTACAGAGGGGGAAATGGCCAGCCTTTGCTTTTGTTTTTTGAAAGCATTGAAACTGCCAAGAAATCTTGCTAAGAGTGAGCTGTCCAAGATGGCAACGTTTGCTTCATTTCAGATCTGCGTTTACAAACAGCTAAGAGCAACACAAAAACTGTCTGTAATTTATAACTAACACTGGGTGGCTTTACTGGTGGGAGAGGTAAACTTTCCAGATAGACAGTAGTATCTAGAGAAGGGCAACAAAGCTGGTGAGGGGGCTGGAGCACAAGTCTTATGAGGAGCGGCTGAGGGAACTGGGGTTGTTCAGTCTGGACAAGAGGAGGCTGAGAGGAGACCTTATCGCTCTCTACAACTACCTGAAAGGGGGTTGTGGCGACGAGGGTGTTGGTCCCCTCCCAACTAACTAGCAATAGGACGAGAGGAAATGGCCTCAAGTTGCACCAGGGGAGGTTTAGACTTGATATTAGGAAAAATTTCTTCACTGAGAGGGTGATCAAACATTGGAACAGGCTGCCCAGGGAGGTGGTGGAGTCACCATCTCTGGAAGTGTTCAAAAAACGTGTGGACGTGGCACTTCAGGACATGGTTTAGGGGGCATGGTGGTGTTGGGTTGATGGTTGGACTTGGTGATCTTAAAGGTCTTTTCCAACTTTAATGATTCTGTGATTCTGTGATTCTATGATCTTGAAAGTTGAAACTGGGATAATTTGGGTTAAATTCTCAGAAGTGTTGAAGAGCTTTTAGTTACAGCTGAGTCTAGTAGAAGCTCTAAAATGTATAGACCCCCTTCTTATGGTAGTAGTAGGGTTTGGGAGTATCAGGCCATGCAGAAGTAGAGTACTTAATTTGTCAAAGAAAATACATTTATGTTCAGCTAGGTTGTGCCTACTTTGTTTCTCACTTGAAAAGCTTGAAGAGCTGATCAGAGGCAAATATTTACTTTGATCTTACTGTCCAGTTTTCATCGGGAGTCTCTGATAGAAAAATTGCGCTCAACATGCTGCCAGGTGACATACAGGCCACACTGCTTTCCTTGTTCTGCATAAGCATCTGGCATGAAAGAAATGCTGAATGATGACTGTGTGGACTTGCAGATTTAAAATTAGCTTATTAGGACATCCATCTCCTAATAAACTTAATGGTTGCTCATAGAATATGAAAACTAATATCCTGTAAACATACCTGTTGAGAACTGTTGTGCGGTATTAAGGAAGTTCGCATGGATTGTTAGCATTTTTGCAGCTTTAGCAACATGTATTCTTTGGCCTGAAAGTGACTAATTCTTTTGGTATTGCATGCCTGATCTTGTAACAGTTTGGAAAGTGTGTATCTGTATGTCTAGATATGAGGAGATGCAAGAGCTGAGAATAAAATGAACATGAATAAACCAACATTTTTAAAGCAATGAAATGCAGCTGTCTTAATCACTAGGAAAATGGAACTAGTTTCTGTTACTTCAAAAATAGAAAAAAGAAATGGAAGGAAGAAGAAATGAAAAGCAGTTGAAAATTTGCACAAACCTTTTCCCTCATGCAAACAGTGATAGAGTAATCAGATAATTAAGATGCATATGCCACATGACATTAAGCAGCCTTTTGTGAACTGTTAATTAAGATTTAATCAGTCACATATTTTATTCTTGTTGAATTAGAAGATTAGTGTTAATTTCTTGTGGTATTTCCCTATTCCCTGTTGGAGGAAGTCAATGTATCTGAACATAATTTAGTGATCATAGCCTGGTGTGGTAATAAAAACAGACTAGAGAGACACCAGCTTGACATTTTGGGTAATATAGTGAGTGGGGTTCAGATGGGACAAGAGACAAATGAAGTTGCTGCTTTATCTCTGAAATTTAAAATAAGATATGCAAGTATGTATTAAGTTGGTACATGTTAGAACCATCTTATGGTTGTTAACGTAAGAATAAATGTAAAGGTCTTTCCTCAGATTCTTAATTTCATGAAGCACTAATTGGTTTTGTGATTACCCTCAAACTGCAGGATTCAGACCTCAGTTCTACGCCACAAAACTAAGTGGAGCTAGAAACGCCAGGAATAATTAAATCATGTTAAGAAAATAACACAGGTTTGGATTTAAATATACTTATGTAGCTTTCCATAAATGTGTTCGGCATATGGAAGTTGATATATTTCTTGTTTAAATATTTCTTCCCCAAAATTCATCTAAAGTAGATGCCTTATAAGATGAATACATGGATATTGCTTTTTGTGAAGGTTATATGACTAGAGGCTTTAGTAGCATTCTGTTTAGTGTCTGTGAAATGGTAACAATGTGGTTATATACTACATATATATATACATATAATATACTATTTCGTGTTAACAAGAATAGTTAGATTTATAAACCAGAAATATTTTTCTATTAAATGTTACACATTTTTTTGAATTGTTTGATGTTGGCTGGAAATCTAACTTGTAAGCCTCAAATACTTGAAATTCTAAGCCAAGAATTTCCTAAAAGACTGATTTTTTGTTTGTTTGTTTTTTTGTTATCCAACTTTTTGGAAATCCAATTTAAGATGCAATAGAGGCACAGTTTTCAGCTGGGAGAGTTCAGTGTCATCTGAAAACAAAGACTTTAAAAACATCTTGAGCCTGAGGTGAACATGTAAAAATGCACAAGGGTCCATGCTTTACAAAGTTCTCTTTTCACCACCAACTTCATCGCCAAAGCGTGTACTTCCAGGTCATTTTCCCTCTGTGAAGATATTAGGCCCTTTGTCTGCCTTGGCCTGTAAGAAAGAGCACTTTTACCTATCAGACTTTGAGAGCAGTATCTCAAGTATCTTGAGTAGATATCTTGAGATGTCTCCAGAAAGAAGATTGAGGAGCAGATTACCCTCTACACAGATCAGTGATTAACAGGGAGGTGTTATTCTGCAGAAAGCTTGTTACCCAGTGCCAAAGAAACTTCAGTGGCAAATTATCTCCTTGCTCTCTCTTTTTGATCAGCATCTTGGTCAGCTCTAAGCAACTTGTAACTCTTCCATGAATTTTGTGTTTTGTGGCATGATTCCTTATACACACATTCATAGCAGTAAAAATAGACAGGAAGAGGTGATAGCTCTATTCAGAAGCTATAAGAAGGACCTGTGTAGTTTAGAGAGGAAAACCCGGAGAGAGATCCTCTTCCTGTATACTCTTATAACTGTGTGTGCAAGTTATATCTACTATGTGTGCGCAGGAGAGGGAATAAGCCATTGAACTAATTAATTTTCTCCTCTCATCTGTTCTTTGTTCATGCTGCAGTGATTTGCACAGTGAAATTTGGATGAGGAAGAACGTTGGCAGATTCCTGCTAATGGTGTCACTTAAAATGCTACCATTGTAGGAGTGATTAGAAAACTAGAAACCACCTAGGCTACATTGGATGTATTAGGTGGAGCTATGCTAATTTCATTCTGGTTTTGGAAGAAAGAAAGAGTTCACTAAAATGTTAAATGTGGACAGTACACTGTATCAATAAAATCTTTTCCAATGAATTCATGCAAGGAAGGTTATTGTTGAAATCTGTTTCTAGCAATTCAGTCTGTAGATAATTGCTACTGTAACCATTAACTTTGTAAAAATCTTTATCAAATGATCCATTTTTTAAAGTGTCCTATAGAGCATAGCACTTAAATTCTTCTTTATCCCATTAAAGTTCTTAAAGCTCCTATAGCGGCCTAATGCACATAATTGTTCTAATTCTGCTGCAGTACTCTCAAATCTCTTTCATCCTGTTAAAGTAGTCAAATTGTCCTTGTTCAAGAAGAGTAAGAGCTATTCAGAGTAGGCTTGAAATAATATATAGAACTTTTTATCTATGTGAAAGGCTTCCAGATTTGATTTCTTCCATCTCAAGAGTGCTCACTCCATATAGGAAAGTACAGAAAGCTGTGAATTTTAAGTAATTGTGGTGTGTGTGTAAACGTATAAAAATTCAGAGCTATCTTTCAGAAGTCTCACTTCTGCCTGTGTGTCTAGCTGCAGTGTTCCTAAGAGGTCCCATTTACATTGTATTTCCCTTACTTTGGTAAATGTTTTGTTTTCTTTCATTGTTACTCTCCGCTACCTTTTTTGTGTGCTGTCTTCTATACTTATTTCACTCCCTGATACTTGCCCGTCTATGAACTTGATGTCACGACCTAAAGGGTAACCCAGTCTGCGGGTGTGTGAGGATCATGACTACGGGTTTGTAGGATTCTGTAATACACAAGGACACGGAGGCCTTTATTATCTGAATTTCTCTGCTTTATTACAGATTATGATAAATACTACAGAAATCACCACTAGCAACTAAACTACCACTAAATCACGATTAGCAAGTATACCTATGATTAATAAAGTCAATATATGTATCAAGCTATTACAAATTACTATCAGCAATCAATAATACAGTATCAATCAACAGTATGGCAGCAGTTAGCCATTATATAGCAACAACCAATTACAGAGTAACAATTAATATAATACCGACAGTCAAGTAGGTATAAACTGTTAAAGATTGCTGCAAACTTATCATTAGTGAAGCAATTTATAAACAACATAACAACAGATATTCTTATGATAGATTACTTATATGGATATATAATACTGGTATCAAGTGAATCAGACTTCAGAATGGGCCAAACCATCCCAGAGGTGGGGGGACCCAACCATCCCAGAGGTGGAAGGACAAACCAAACTGACCCCAAAGTAGGCTCTGGTGAGAGTCCCTGCTAAAAGTCCAAGTTCTCATAGAAGATTCATATGGAGTTCAGCCTCTTTAGGGAAGGAAAATTACGTGCAGCATGGGAAGATCTCAGAGAGAGAAGCTCCATTTTGGATAAAAATTAAGTCCTTTTTATACCATAGGATATATATCACCCTTATAAGAGGATGTAGGACAGCACCACTTTGAGCAGCCAATACATGTTGTTAATTTCTATTCTTCCCCTGTAACAGCCAATGCTGATGACATTTCTGTTCTTTCAGACCAATTTTATTTTCCCAGACTGTTTCCATGTTCTCATATAATAAGTTGTTGTTGTTACGGTTTCTTGGGGTATTTTGCACTTATCAGTGGTATCTTAGGATGCCTCCAGTTTGCAGGTATACCTGCTGTACTTGAAAGAGGATGTTCCTGGTTCACAGGCCTCGTTCCCAGGCTGTCAGGCATTTCCTTTTGTTCAGTAATTAATTTTTTTCCCCATCTTCTAACCAGGCTACCTTTCTGCCTGCTCACATCACTTGCCTGTTTTAAGTTGTTATTTTCTTCTAGAATATTATATGTATACTGCATTCAATGCCGAGAGTGAAGTCTAATGTCCATATATCCAACCTCAGTAGGGAACTAAAATCAATACCACTGTCTGTGCCTAGCATGGAGTTGGATGTGAGTTGATGTACTGTGTTTTCCAGACAAGTTCTGCATTGCTGTGTTGTGACTGCCACTTGACAGGCGCAGTAAGTTGTGCCTTTTAAGATGCACTGCTGCTTTTTCAGCTTTGCTTCTGGTGTGTATTCTTTAAAACATAAGTTCTCTAGAGAGATTTCTGTTTCTGAAGTTATTTAAATTGTGGTTTGGCAACCATGTGAGTACACTGGGTTGTACTTTTCTTCTCAGATTAGAACCAGGAGAGCCAGGAGATGCTGCCTTTCAAAGTTACAAAATATTGCTGGACATCTGACCAATGACATCTTCCCTCTCAGCAAGGGAAGGCATCCTGCCTTCTGCTGAGCTTCTCTTTGAAAGAATCACAGCTTTTGGCCTTGCACTAGCCATGACTTGTATAATTCAACATTCTCTGTACCACTGTGTTTAGAAATCATGCCACAGGTGCCAGGCCATGCTTTGTGGTAGTCCTGGACTGTTGGCTTTGTGGTGATAGTTCTGTGCAGTTCAGTGCTGTAAAGTAGAAGTACCTGTCAAAAGTTGTGCCTAAACATTCAATCCATATCCAAGAACTCTGACTGAAATGATTTACATCTTTAACTTATATTGGACTAGATATGTCTCTCCCATTTTACAGTTAGAAAAAATCAAGGTGCTTCCTCAAAGCCTTTGGAGTTTTTATTCTAATGTCATTTCATTGGATCCTTTACTGCTACGTTTAATTAACAAATACTATAACAACTATCACAAATACTGTAGCAACTATCATTGTGGGAAAAGGTCTGTTAATATTGCTGGATCTAGTCCAGGATTAAACTACGAACACCCTATTCAATGTCTTAGTGATTTGCTACTTGGTTGCGTTTGGGAGGTGGTTGTTGTTTTTGAAGCAGTCTAATTGCATTATTATATTAATGAATGTGTTGCCACTACATAATCCTCATATCCTGAAGTAGATGTTTTGAATGTAGTAGGAATCGACAAGAGAGATAGAAGGAGTAAGAAAATTATTTACCTGCAGGACTACATACCTGGTAGGACTAGAAAGACCAACCTTAAACTCCTTGTCCAGATTCCTCGGTAACAAGCCACTACACACTAAAGATACTTTTCCATAATCGTATATAATCTTTCCTCAAATGCATCTAATTGTGCTAGCATACTTATTTCACTGAACAGCTTTTCTTATTCTTTGAACAACTTAAAAATGACAGGTTAGAATCAACTCACTATTGTCTTTAGCCCACTTCTTTTGATGGTGTTGGTTCTGACCAATATGACTAATTTCTTGCTTTATTGCTTTATGTATTTTTGTGCTATGAAGCTTTTATGTAATCTGTTCTTATAATCTGAACAGAATCTTGATTGAAGTGCATTTCAGAGCCTTTTTGGTGGGAGAGTGGTATATAAAGTGTTTTCATAATAATAAACCTATTCAGACATCAACTAAGCTCTTATTTATTCAAGTAAGGTAGTAAGATTGAATTATGTTTCTATAAATTTTCTGTGCTTTCTTGGGAACATGTAAATTGTTTGGAGCTGTTTGTCATCATTGTTTTGCTCAGACAAAATGTATTAACAGTAAATTTACTGCTTCGTACTGTGCTGTGTTTCTTAAAATGTTACTACGTAAAGTTTAGCTTGACTGAAAAGGAAATTATTTCTGTGTATGTTGTAACATGGTACTGCAAGGTAAACTCTGTGAAGGTGTAACATTTTAATAGGGTGAAAGGGAGAGATGGTGCACTGCTTAAAGGAAGTTTGGAGTTCAGCTTGCTTCTGGTGTACACTTACTGCTTGCCAATGAGAAGACGGCCCTGGGAGCAGCCAACAGGGTATTATTTGGGATAACGTTGGTCATCTTTGCTGCCAAGACACACCACTGGCTCACATTCAGTTTGGTGTCCAGCAAGACTTTCAGACTAAGCAGCAGAGCTGCTGTCTAGGTGGTGTAGCTGCAAGGAGTTCTTCCTTTCCAAGTGCACACATTTGCATTTTTCCCCTGCTGAATTTCAGGCATTTCCTGTTGTCCCATTCCGCCAGCCTGCTTGGGTCCCTCCGAGTAATGGCTCTGCCCTCGAGTGTACTGACTGACTCTATCCCCCAGCCCAGACTGGCGTCATGAGAGAGGGCACTCCATCACCTCCTCCAGGTCATTCGCAAGGTTGTTAAACAGGTCGGGTCTTAGTACAGACCCCATGGTGCTCTGCTTGCTACCACCTTCCAGGTACCAAACCACCCAGTAATCACTACTGCCTGGGCCTGATCACCCAACTAGATTTTTTTTTTTCTTTAAATTAAATCCAGTTAGTCATCCACCTACCTACCCTGGCTGTAACGTCCTCGCTTGGGTGCAAGGACACTGTGGGAGGCAGTGTCATTTACCTCAGAGCCTTCCTGCAGCTGAGGTAAATGACAGTTGCTACTCTCCCCTCATCCACAAACCCTGTATTTTACTGTAGGAATCAGCTGGGTTGACCAGGCACCGTTCAGCCTCGGTCAGCGCTAGGCAGGCTGTTCCTGATCAGCTGCCATCTCAGTGTCCAAAGCCAAGGTGTGCCTGGCGTGCTGGCCCGGCTGCGCTGAGGAACTCGGTCCGCCTGCATGGCGCCTGTCGCTGCTGGTTGGGGGAGGCTGATGCTCCTGACTGGGCTTGGCCTTGCCCCAGGGCCCTAGGAGTGGAGCCGAGGAATCGCCGCCCACATGGAGGCTGCTCCGCAACGGTGGCTCTGGCCCCTCACAGGTGCTGCAAGGCCACAGGTCCCCCCGCCCCAGGTGAACTGAGTGTGAGGCTAACTGGCCTTGCCGGCCTCACTGCTTTCCTCACAGCTGGGCTGCCCTCCTGCCCCAGTGAATAAACTTCTAACAGCTGCAGGCGTTGGGGAATAAATCCCCAGGTGCTTTCAGTCAGAAGGATTAGCTCCAAGTTCTCTCAGGCTGTGAAGGGAAGGGCAGTGCAGAGGCTATTGTGGGTGTGTATCAGTGCCTTGGTACTGGTCTTCTTCAGGGAGCTGCGGAGCAGGTATCCTGGCTGGGCAGCTTTTGTGAACCCTTCAGAGGCTGCCAGACTGAGTTATGTGCTGCTGGCTTGAGTAAGCAAGATATTTATGTAAAGAAAATCTTACTTATTTATATGTGGCAAGTCATTGGGTTAGTATTCCTTGTGTGCTCTTTCTCTTTGGGAAGCCCAGTGGCTTCTGAGATATTGTATTTCTTTGCACCTTGACCAAGCCCATGGTCTCTCTCCCTTCTTCCCTGGTTAAATTTTGTCCTGGAAGAAATTATTGTTTGGAGGTTGGAACTTCCTCAACTGAGTCCAACAGTAGGAGGAAAAATGCCTTGGAGCATCTAACTGCTCTAAGGTACAGCTTAGCCATGGGGTTCCACTTCAGTTGTTTTGCTAGGGTAGGTTTGTCCTTGGTGTTGCTTTTTTTACTTTAGAAAAACTACATAATGGATTAAATTAATCTTATTTTTTTTCCACACTTGAACAATGTTGTGCAACTGGAATGGTATGTGGTAGCTGTATTTTATAACTGAGAAATAAAATGCTCTGGAATGTATGGCTATTGAGCACTAGTTTCTTCAGGAGTGTAACAGCTGTATGGTGGTTGCCGTAGTTGAGGCCTGTGTGTACCTCTCGGTAGTAGGACTCTCAGAGGTGATAGGGATTGTTCAATTTGTTTCTTTTATGGAAAAATACAGAATACATTAGCTCTGTATCGAAGGGGAAAAAATAGCCAGACAAAGTAGAAAGCAAAGATGCTTTATGTTCTGGATTTGCCCTGGATGCAGGAAACAGTAGGTCCCGGTCTATCTATCTAATCTTGGTCAAAAGGTTTAATTTTCTTGCTTCTTTATTTGTAAACTTGTGATCACAGTATTTTCCTTCTTTTATCCTCTAGCTGTTCTTACTTTTTTTAAAAGTGAGAAGCTGTTCAAGGCAGGACCTGTTTCTTTTGTTTTGAACATCTAGCACTGAATCTGTAGAGAACCTGTGCTTTTTGAGTCTGCTAATGTTACTGTGGTAACACCTAGCTTGTTAAAACAGCTGAAAGTATTGTTCCAAGGTTAATGTGAGTGTTCCTGCTATTATGGACTAGCAGCCTGCAGGATAGAGATATGGTGTGAGTTGTCCAAGAGCATATGGATACCAATTGATTTCTTCGGCTATGACTTCTTGCTTCATTGGGGGCCTTGTCTTTTCAAGTAGTGGTGTCCAGTTAGAATTTAAGGCTTTTGCCCTAATACTATTAGGTTGATACAGCTGCAGAAGAAAGAGCTTGCATTTACACAGACCAGTACTTTTTTTTTTTTTACTGCATTGCCCTGGTTTCCCACATTGGTATGAATTAACTTGCCTTATTCCATAATGCTTAGTAAGTTGCTTCACTACTAATGTTGGAAGTGTAGGATTAAGAGCTAGTTGTAAATAATGCAGTGCAGGTGGCCGGGGATCAGATCCTAGGCTCTAAGAGCTTTTAAAGTTCAGCTCTGCTCAGTCAGCTGGAGTTCCTAATGCTGAGTGAATGTGCACTCTTTCAGTTTTATTTGAATCTTGTAAGGTGAAAGAATATTCAGGAGTCTGAAAATGCCTAGGAATTATATGAGTGTTTCTTTCATGGCATGATTTGCAGTATGTTGAAGTATGTTTAGTGTCTACCACTGTGCCTGTAGATATTTGGTCTTGCATGCTTTTTACGACAAATATTTGTGTGTGTTAAGTCACTGTTTTGTTCTAGTGGTCAAATGTTGAGGAGTTGCATATGAGTTGCTACCCTAAGTAGTGCTAACAGAAAGGAAAGCTGAAGGGTCAGGTGTAAGGCCTCTTTGTTGTTGCTGTTGACTTGTTTCAGCAGGTGGGGCTCTGAGGGCCACAGGTATCCTTGTTTTATGAGCTCAAAGTTTATGTTTTGATGCATAAAGGAAGCTCTTTTGGGAATTAATTACCCTGAGTATGACAAAAGTCTGTGAGACTGCAGCATTAATGAGTATGAAAGCCCGGCAGACTGCCTGGAAAAAGTTAGATGTAGTAGTGGTTACCTCTGACAAGTTCACAAATAAACCATACTTAATGGGCAAAGCAAAATTGCCATGTAAAATCCCTTCAAATTAAGGAAGCTACTGTGATTTATAGCAGTTGAGACCCTAGGAAAATGTACTAGTATGACTTGATCTGTGAAAGATTATATCCTCCAAATGAAGTCATCTGAATTTGAGGAAAAGATTTCAATATGTGTACGAGGTCTCTGATAAATTGCTACATTTACTTAACCTTAAATCCTGTAATTTACAGGCCTGGGTGATCTGCAGTTTCTCAGATAGGCAAGAAGAAGCTTTAAGTCATGGCAGTGCATGGAGGAGCCTTTGTGTTTCATGACTTCGGAAACTTAAGAAGAAGGAATGTATCTAAATTTATTCTTTTAGGTCCCCAAAAGAGCATGCATTATAGCAGCAATAGTGACCCTAGTTAATTGCATCATCATTTGATAACAGGACGTAATTAGCACTTTGAGTAAGGGTTGTGATAGTGGCAGCCATTATTTACAGTACTGGGGCAGATACTGTCCTCTGTAATCTGTCTTGAAACAATTGTAGAACTTGCTTATATTGCTGTCTCTGCATTTGTACTGTGAAACAGTCAGGTTTGTTCCACTTGTGACTCTGTTAAAACTGATTTTGTGCTACTTAAGCTGTCTAGGGTCAGTCCAGTATATTATTTATTAGTTAACAAAGAAAAAAATGCATGTTAGTCATATCTGTTAAGCAAAATAGAAGAGAAAAATTAAAACTGCTCTGACTTTCCATTGCTAATGCTTCATACTCTACCTAGAAGCTGGTTACAAATGTAGCCCTTAGAGGTCTGTCTTGAAACTGTTAGGTTCAATATCTTTGTCAATGATCTGGTGGTGGTGGTGGAGTGCACCCTCATCAAGTTCACATGGCACCCTGTTGCGGTGCAGTTAATGAGCTCAAGGGCTGTCTTTCAGGGGGACTTAGAAAGTCTGGAGGAATAGGAATCTCATGAGGTTTAACAGGGCAAATAGAAATTCCTGCAGCTGAAAAGGCTTAAACCCTGTGGTGGTACCAGCTGGGTAGCAGCTCTGCTGAAGAAGACTGGGGATTCTGGTGGACAGGAGGCCAAATGTGAGTCAGCTGGCTGTGATGAGGTCTAAGCTGTGTCCTGTGCTGCATCAATTTAAGCACAGACAGTGGATCTCAGGAAACTGGTATTCCTCTTTACTCGCCACTCATTAGGCCCTACCTGGAATACTGTGTCCAAGTTGTAGTTGTCTCAGTACGGGATAAGTGTAGGTACTCTTGAGTGAGTCCAGAAGAGGGCCACCAAGGTGGTTGGGGTTGAAGAATATGAACGATGAGGAGAGGCAGAGAGAATTGGTGTGTGTTGGTGCTGGTTTTGTTTGTTTTCTGGAGAAGGCTGAGTAAAGACCTAATAGCCTAATAGCTGTTGAACTGTATGTAAGGAGTTACCAAAAAATGGAGATGGGCTTTTTTTCTGAAGTGTATGGTGGGAGAATGACAGACTAGCCAAAGTTGAAGATGGGGATGTTTCAGCTGTGACCTGAATGATTTTATCTTTAGAATTCCTTAGAAATAGTCATGAATCCCTGCTGTATTAATTTTTGACTGATATGTGGATAGAGCAATGTAGTTTAGACTCATGTCCTCTTCCCCACTTACATTTTGGCTGCTAGATACTGATAAGTCCTAAAACTTGTAACAATTGTTGAAGTTGGATGCTTCTTAGTTGCAGTTCTCTCTTTTTAATCAAAGTCTCTAACTATTTTCAAAGCAAAATTGTGAACTTGTCTATGGACAATCCTGATGATTTAATCCTCTTAACTGTAATCCATATTTTTAATAAAACTGTATCCAAATATATCTCTTGAAGGATTTTATTTTTTAGCAGTCTGTGTGCTATGCAGTTGGTGCCTCTCAGGCATGATATTAATCCCAATTTACTGTAGTTAATAAATTCACTGACTTCATGAACACTGCTTGCAACAGCAGAATAAGAGGCTGACGATAATTGTAGAATATTAATTGTTCATTTTCTCTATTTGCTTCTCGAGCTGCATGTAAGCAGTGTTTGTATAACAGTTTCATTTCATTGTGTTTAAGAGGTAGTTAAAACAGTAAAGGTAGGCCTCATTTAATTTGGTCAATTTACAGCATATTTCCACTTGATATTTTCAACCTCATCTTTAATGTGGAATGTTCTTGCCAGTGTGCTAAACTGCTTTTAAACACTCAAAGAACACTTTTCTCCCCACCAAGAAGTCTTTTGCAACAATTAGGGGTTTGGGAAAACAATAAAATGGGCATTTAATTTGAGTATTCTTTATTGTTCTAATAAAGAGAAGACATTTTGAATAATAATACTCCATCTGTAAAATTAGTGCAAGCTCTGTGAAAGTTAAACCGTAACAACCTTGCATCATGCCTGTTAAGAAGGCGTATTAATGGATGGCCTGAACTGTTAGTGGAGACTAATAGAAAATAAAAGCAGCAGCATTCTTGACACAAAAGGCAATGTATATATCTGTAAAATCATGCAAGAAGAGAAAAACGGATTGGTTATTGGAACCTTTTAGCATAGTACTTGATATTGAGAAGATGTTTAATGAATGTGTTTGTTTAATGCAGCCCTTCACTCAGAAATCCAATACAAGAGACCACTTAAACCTGAATTTTAGGCATGTTTTCAAATTCCTTTGACTTCAATGGAGCTTAATACTTTGTCAGATTGAGAGCCTAACTGTCTACATTTTCTAGTCAAATCTTAGAATTGGTGTACTAGAGTGCATTTATTTGGCATCTTAGAACCCTCATCCCATTTAATTTTCAAAATACTGTTCAGTAGTCATTCGTCTGCATCCAAAAGACATGCTCATTTTGCATGTGTGTGTGGTGGGAACCAAACAAGGCTCCTGTGTGTAACCTCATTAAATGTAAAGTGAAGTGGGGAAAAGCACAAGCAAACTACAATCACTAATTTTTGTACTTGGAATTTTGAGCTCAGCTAACCTAAGAACTCATGTCAAGCATGCAGAAAACACAGTATTTGAACTTTGTGTAATGATGTGAAAATAGTATTCTAAAAAAATTTTCTGTTTTCTTCCTCAGAAAAGCCAGAAGACTGACTACTCTTTGCTGGTGTTATGAATAATAAGAAAAAGACTAAATTGACAGGCTGCGTTATCTTTTCATCTTAGCAGTGGTCCATTATGAGCAGTGCTGTGCAAACAACTGTGACCTTTAACTGTTCCTCAGCATTGAAGGCAGTCTGTAAACATAGATCTGAGTCTGTAGTCTGGAGTGAGTAATAAGAACTGTGTTTTTTCTCTTGAAATCAGTGGTGGTTGCATGGGACAAGTTCTATGTCTGTGTTACACCTTTGTGCAATATTAATCTTTGTTACTGCAATACTAAGAACAACAATGGAGAAATGCAACTGGATTCCTAGTGTTTTTCCAATTCCAAGTGAATCTCTGTCTGTAGATCTCCCTGTCATGTGAAGTTCAAGCTTCACATCAGTAAACCAATTGCTGAAAGGAGAGTTGGGCAGGAATGACTTCTGTGTTTTGGTGTTCTCCACATGGTGTCTCTATTCAACCTTTTGGTCAAGATCTAGAAGCTTGGTCAAGCCAGCCTCATGCATAGCTCTTAATAGGCCAAGCAGACAGGGCTGTACTTAAGGATGCTCCTGCTCTGACCTCTGCAGCCCATGAATCCTACCCTGACGGACTGAACTGAAAAGCGGTGTCTGAGCAGAATGCTTAGCTTATGCTCTTTTGGAGGTTTTTCCAGTGTAAAGTCTCAAGGCCCTAGCACAGAGTCCTAGTGCTTGTGAGCAGGAAT
>NW_010539797.1:111357-128292 GCF_000687285.1 Phaethon lepturus
TACTGTAGTTGAAGTTAGCAGATGGTCTTACAGCACAGCCTGTGATTACATGTAACAATGGTGCTGCATCATTCGAGATGTCCAAGGCTTTTGTGATTTGTCATAGAAAGAGATCCATATCCAGGCCCTAGGTATAAGCTAGCTTTGACCTCGTAACAGGGGAATTTGTTGAGCAATCCACCTGTGAGTCAGTTTACAGCATTTAAGGGACTGAAGGAGTAAAATAATTAACGAATCTATGTCAAAAAAATCTCAATTATCTGAATGAAAGCCTGCTGGCACAGATGGATTTCTGATGTTCTCACACTTCAAGAGGGATATTTTGACACCTGGCCAAACACAGAGCAATCAAGTTTTAAATGCAGATCAAGTGTTTTAATAATAAGCATAATTAATTTGCTTTGCAAGGAAACTTAAATGTCTGAGATCTGTTAAAAATGAAATTGGAAACAGATCCTGGTCCCAAGTATCATTGATAACAATAGACATTGACAAGGCTCAGCTTGTACATACAGAGCATATATTTGAGAGGAAGGGTGAGCCTATTCCAATATGGAAGAAATATTATTTTCTTGCTTTTCAGTTGTGTTTTACTATTAAGCGTAGTGTTTTTGCTCAGCATTCCAAATTTTGAGACATTTTTATTTGCTCTTGCATTAAGACTTGTGTAACAGTTTGTTCTTGGCAATCAGACCTCTCTAGAGTATTTTCCTTTGGGATAAGTCTTGTTGTTTTAAGTAAATGAACTGTGTGTGTTGGGAAGATTGCACAGAGCAATTTTTCATTAGAAACTGATTAAAAGGGAAGGAATTATTACATTTGCAGAGTCATAATACTTTTTTTTTTTTCCTGAGACAACATGGTCTACTGAGCAGGGCAGTGAGCTGACAGTCAGAAGACCTGGATTCTCTTTGCTCTTCTGTTAATGATGTGCTCTATGACCTTGAGCAAGTCACTTCCTCACACTTGGTTTGTCATTTTTAGTTAGATCATAAACTCATCAGACCATAGGCTGTCTCTTGCCTTGTGTTTGAACAGTAGCCGGAATGGTGATGACACCATGTTCTCAGGCTTTCTGAGCACAGCAAGAATCTTTGTAACACGTTTACGTGTTTTCAACTATGTGCTGAAGCTGCCATGTTGTACCATAATGATACTGAGTGAAGGTGGAAAAGAACTAGGTAGCTGGCTTGTTGGAGGCATGACTTTTAGTATGCTTCATGTACTTTGAGTCCCTGAAAGTACTTAGTGATTGGCTTCACTGAAAGAAACCAGATCAATGGCATTTTAGTAAGTGTTTGGTCTTTTAATACCTGAATTGTTAGTGAACAATTAGATAATTGAAAAAAAAAATAAAAAGAGAGATAAATAGATGCTTGGTCTGTAGGTCTGATCAGTTAACTCTTAAGGTGTCTGAAAACCCTTATTCCACTTTTTTGGAAAAGATCTCAATGTATCTACACCTTTTAGATACACGCAGTAGAGATGACTATATTGATGATCACAGTTTTTGAAGGATTCCAGAATGTGGTTTGTTTCTGTCCTCCTTGGTCAAAGACCAGTAACTAGAGTTGAGAGATTGAATGATCATTTGGAAAAACATTTTTCTTTTATGTTGTCCCAGTTACTTTGGTGTGGTGGGGGGAGAGAGAAAAAGCTCATGAATTAAGACAATTAAAGATCATAAACACAATATTTTAAAAATTAAAGCCCTTTTAAAGTCCTGTAAGTTTGAAATAGAGAAAAATCTACATGATTCTCTTATTACTCTAAACAAGAAAATTCATGTAGGACTGCATTTAATGATACTGGGTATGGTGGGGCCTGATGGGAAGGGATCCCTTTGCTTTCAGTTTCTCTCCGTCCTCTTTAGTTGATGATGTATCTTGCATCAATTTTTTTTCCTTCCCTCCTATTTTCTCTGATCCAATGAAGAAATGCAATCTTTTGAGCCTCATGCAAAATAATAGCCACTTGCTGTATTTAATATCGAATACAGTCACAAAGACAGCAGCCTCCTGTATGTCAAAACTAATGTCACTTGTGTATCTGCATCTCTATGAATGTCTGTTAGTCAGATTTGGAGGGTTATATATGAGAATGAGACAGCTTTAGGACAGATAATGAAGTATAACTATAATTGTCTCTGATCAGTTGGAATAACGTGGGTCAAATAGAACTATGTATTTTGGAGTTTTCCTCTCTTGTTTTCTGCCTCTGTCTAATAGAATATTGGTTGAAAGAAAAACACCCACAAAACCAAACCTCTTAAATATAACATTCACTTCAATTTCTCTGAAAACTAACTTTTTCTCCAGTTCTCCTGAGAATCTGAGTTTATATTGTTATTACTCATTCTTATAGTGCCGTTGTTTCATCTATCCTTGTGTTCATTAATCTGGAACCCACTTATACTGTAATACTTGCATTTAAAATGATAGTTCAGTTACTGTCCAGAGCTGTGGCTTTCACCCCAATTACCTAGTGTGTTTGGTTTGAAACGGTATTATGTCTAATTTCCTAAGGCATAACCATTGATGATATCAATGGTGAAAAATTATGTCAGAATATGCTGTAACTATAGCAGAAGCTAAGGATCATGGTTCAATTTTGTTCTTATTTATGTCATTACTAGTCTTCATTAACTCTACTGTTACTTATATTCCTCAAGGTTGACATACGTAAGTTTATTATACCCTTAATTTTGCGCAGAGTAGTATACCTAGATTAAAGAGTAGGAGGGAGATGTCAAACACATACTTGTTGTAGTCATTCCTGATAGTACGAAGTGAAGGTAAGATGTTACTAAGTGAGAGCATTGGCTTACTCGCACTGTATTTATATAAACATTTGGTCAGGCTATAGAAGAAGGAAGAAATTGGATTATTTCAGATCTTCCCCAGTGTTGCAGTTAACAAAGAAAATACATACCCATAAACGCTTATGTTAGAAATCATCTGTCCTGCAGACTCACAATGCAGAATGTCTGACAACCTGAATATTACTTAGCGTTTTAATATTGAAATGAACGTGATCGAATACCCTGATTTTCAGTTTTTGGTAGATTCTGTTTTTCTCCAAAAACAACAGCCTGATAGACAGGGCGTGACTACATTCAGTATGTCTCTGTTGTGGGATGTAAGAGCTATGTATTCTTTCTACACTTTAATCTGTGTTATACAGCCATCTTTGAGTCAAATACTGTATCATTAAATGCAGGTCTGTAGTGCCTGAAGTAACTGGGCTCTGATACAGGTTGATGGCCCGTAGGTGCTGCTGTAAAAGAAATACTCGATAAGAAGGGGAACAAGGAGGGGGAAAACATAATTGCACATAATATTTGGCATCTATTGGCTTGTGGCATGCAAAGCAGCAAGCTGCTGCTGAGATCTATTAGATGTCAAAACAAAACAGAGTTATTTAAATGTTCCATAGTCCACAACAAAATACCTGCAGGAGGGTTGCTCTTTTAAAGTGCTGCAAAACTATAAATAGAAAAATGTGCACTTTCTTTCTGCCTGTCTTTTTTTCTCCTTTGGCAGCCCTGCAAAGGAAGACAGGCTGATTCTTTCCACTACCACACTCTTGCCTACCTCCTTGAGGTACCAGGTCAAAGGCGAGGTTGAACTTTCTCCCATGTGGCTGTGAAAGCTGGATTACTGTTTCTATTTCTTCTTGACCTGCACATGGAATGGCATGACTTATTTCTCATGGGACTTCCTGAGCACCTACAATGAGGCCACTGAGGAATATAGATTCCAGCTGACGAGGAATCCTGCAGTGGGATGCATGTTCATGCTGGTAGGGAAGACGTTTTATGGTTGTGCAAAGAAACAGCAGCATAGACATAGAGGAAACTAGTCACACTCAATAGCTGCCATGTTGTATGACAGTGGGAATCCTAGGGCTAGGGCTTCAGGGATGATTCGTGCCTTTTCAGGGTAGGTTTAGGTGTGGTTATAAACCTGTTATTGAAGTGAACAATAAATCCAGACAGTGACTTCTGGAGAGGAAGAAGTCAGGTGCCTGGATGCATTATTCTTGGCCAGTTGCTTTTCTAAATTTATGTATTCAAGTAAGAAGATGGCAAGTTACATATTTTTTGAAGCTTTTCACTCACTTGACAGAAATTATTGGAAGGTCTGCTTTGATTTGTGTAAATGTCCATTTTGTAATTAAGGACTAAACTCTCCGTTGTGTATCAGCAGGGACTCTAAGGGATCTTGGTATAGGAGGTGTATATGTCCCAGGTTGGATGCTCCCAGGACTAGATGGAGAGCGATGGGAAGATACCCTGAATCTTGCTTTGCTATTAGAGTTCAGAGTGTAGATATCCCAATAATTGTAAATAAAAGAGGAAGTTTGACCACAAAAAGAAGAGACTTAAAATTCCAGTAAAGAATATGTAACACAATTATTTTCTGTTTGGTTTCTTTTTTATTGAAGTTCTATTTCAAATTTAGATATTTGCCCAGGAACAGGTAGGAGACTGAGCACTATCATTGCTATTGGTGGTTCCAGGTCAAAACTTAATCCTTAGTCTGATTTGTAATTTTGCTCACGGAAGTCTAACTTCAGACATGATGGTGCGTGTGATTTCGCAAGTTTGCGTGGGCTGCAGACTCCTAAACCAAAGTCTTAAGATACTTAAGAATGTTGATCACGCCACATATTTCCAAAGAGAATAGACAAACCTATGGCTGAGTACTATCAATTGGGGGGGGATGGGAGGAAGTATATGATATATTCAGAATCATGGTGATAATCTCATGTCTTTGAAACATGTGCAAGTGCGAAATTTTTTTTAGCTCTTTAGTGAAGCGTTTCACACATGCTGCTAGATCATGCCACAAGTGAAGTCTCTGTCTTATGAATCTTCTTGTACTGAAAATTGTTGTGGAGTTATCATGGAGTAAGTTAATATACCTTTGATAAGAACATGAGAGCAATTTTTATTACCATTCAAATGAGGAATTTTAGCTGTAATAATAGACTTAGCCTTACTAATAGCATTATTCACTGAACAGCAGCATTCCTTGTTTCAAGTGATCTTCCAAGTCTAAGTATTCCAAGACTTCCAAGACTCGGCTTCTCTGCTTGAAAATAGCATATGCAGGGAAGAACTATGAAGTGTAGGGGGAGAGAGTTAAAGCAAACACGGACTGTTGAGTTACAGAACACATAGACAGAGCCAAAATCAGTGTTTTCCCTGTGGCGTTCCATCTGGCAATACAGACAGAAAAGAAATGGCCCTTGGAAAACCAAGAAGGGAGTTGCTTGAGACCCTTCACCCCATTCCTTGCAGAACCCTTCTGATGGGAGTTGGTCCTATGTCTGAGAAGTAACATGGAGTGTGAATAAAAGCATGATCCATAGTTCAACTTTGTCTGAAATTTTGTTGTTCTGTTGTTGTGGTTTAAACATTTTGAGCTTTCAACAAGCAGCAGTGGGCTGTTCTCCTGTCCTGAGGTGTAACGGTGCATAGACTTTGACTCTTCCACAGACAAACTTGACTTATTCTTTCTTCCTTCTTCACTGAAACCTACTGTTACGGATTTATTTTATTTACCAGCTGACCCTTGGATAAGTGCTAGTATACTATCAAATGGTACAGCAAAGGTGCTGCATACCATAGTCAGTGCTTTATTCTGTAGATGTGGATCTTGGTTAATACTCTCAGTTCTCAAGATGATATTGAAGTTACCTGTATTGTAATTTGTGGAGCAGTTCTTTTAATGGTGCAAGTTCTTAAAATAGTGCAAGTTGTTCAATGTTAAAATTTGTTCAATGTTAAAATCCTGCTTGGAGGATGCAGAGCTGTGCTGGAGCATGTGCCTTTATTTTATTACAATCAGAATCTATATTACTTGAAAATAAAAAGACATTTCTTAAGCATTGCACAAAACTTTGGGGTTTTTAGTACTGGATCTTGAAGTATTTGGCCCCTGAGAGTATAATTGAACCAAACTATTCAACACCTTAGGGCAATGTATTTTTTTATTGATCCCAACTCTACACTATTACTGTTGCTTAATGAGGAACTAATGTAATTTCGAATGAAGCCACATGGCTGTTGGATAGAACAACTAATGTTTTATTTCCCTTGTGACAAAGTATACTCTCTTCAATTAAAATCTAGGAAGTAAAATTAATACCCATGTAAAATTTTGCAAGAATTAGTGTCAAGACTGAAGCATTTTATTACGTATATAAATTACTTGGAAAATGAGATTGAAAGCAAGTTATTGGAGTACCTGAGTAATCCATGAACTCAATGGAGATCACTTTAAACAGTGAAATCTATAGAGGCAGCAGAAAGAATGGGATCCTCTTAATACTTCTACCTGACAGGTTCTTTCCCATAGAGTTACTACTAAGTACAGAGCCTGAGTGCCAAACTCTAGATCTGTTTAGCTGAGAAATTGCATAAACTGGGAGATGAGGGAGTCTGTTTTGAACTTAAAAGGCTAATTACTTTATGGCTGGCTGTATTGTAGGTTTGCAGTGCCCTAGTCCTGCAGCATGCTCTTCAATTCAAACACAGGCTTGGATTAACCTGTTTGTTTCGGTGAGGTGGCCATGACAATGATTGCTACTTCAGCCTTATAGCCCACTTACTGTTTCCTAAGTAGGAAGAACTGTCCTTTACTAGCTAGCACCACAGCTGCCTTGCTCTCCCACCACTTCTCTTGCTTGCAACCTCCAAAAGATAACATTAGGGCTATTTTTTCTAGATTGGAGCAAAGAAGTATTGCCTCTTAAACTTAGGGCTGCACCCACCAGCAGTTGAGCAGACCAGCAGCAAAAAGGGATAATTTGGTAATAGAAAGACTTGCACAGGGAGAAACAGCTCAGTTAAAAAAAAAAATAAGCTCAAATATTTAGTCATCTTGACTGAAAATTACCAAAACAAAACATCCATTTCAGGTTCATTACAGTATTGCAAGTGGGAAGGAGGAGTCTTTGACGCTGCTTAGGTGGACCTCATTTGTCTCATAATTAGAAAACAAACCAAAGAGGTGAGGACTGCAGTTGAAATCAGATTAACTTTGGTTAGCAAGAACTTCTGAAGGTCTCTACTTGCCCGTTTCAAAGATGGGTGGCTCATCTGCCTTTTTTCCAATAATCGGTGTCCTCCCCTGGTAGTCATGAACATTCAGAGATGATAGAGAGTAACCTCAGACTGATTTTGGCCTGCTCCTACAGTACTTGGATTCATCCCATCTGATACTACAGGCTTGTATGAATAATTGACTTTAGTGCTCTCTATCTACTGTGGCTCACTTCCACAGGTCCTGCTTGGTGATCTGCCATAAATCAGGTAGAGAGCAGATATGAGCTTGTATCCTACTGCAAGAGAGTTCTGTATCTATGCAATCACATTTTTCTCAGAGCTGGGTGCTATGGGGTGTGCTGCTGGGGTGAGG
Source organism: Phaethon lepturus (assembly GCF_000687285.1). Lineage (NCBI taxonomy): Eukaryota > Metazoa > Chordata > Aves > Phaethontiformes > Phaethontidae > Phaethon > Phaethon lepturus. The sequence continues at coordinate 118,785 of NW_010539797.1, forward strand.
AAGGAAAGAATGGATGAGGCTTGCTAGGCCACTGCTGTCATGGCATCTGCTGTGGAATAGTAACGAGGGGACCTCAGTCTGACCAGTTTCCAGCTGTGGATGTTCAGGAGAATGAAAAATTAAACTGTAGGATAAGGAAATATTAAACCAGCCAAAAGGTAAGTCCCTTTATATTGTTATAATTATGTCTTGAATATGTAACATAAAGCACTATTAAATGCAGTAACAATGGCTGTTCTCCCCACCCTTTTTCACAATCTCATTCCTCTCAGTGCTTTAGTCATTTGGCCATGGGATTGTTTTCTCACCCCCTTCTGGTGTGGGAACACTTACTTATTGTGCAAAAAGCAATAGATTTTACAGAAGCAGTAAAGAAAACTGAGATCAGGAGTTACCTGTGGTTGGCAGCATGAGGAGTTATTGTTAGCAAGAGCAGTATTGTTATGTGGTGCTGTACTTTCAAGGCGATCGTTCATCCATCTAATTGCAGAGCTGTTCAATGGAAGCCTGTTTTTAGTCGTGTGGGGTGAGACTAAATAACCACATAAATTTCCCTGGTTAAAGCCACTTAACCTGAATGATTCCTTGAGCTAATTGGAATGGGTATCGTCCCAGCTGTGGTCAAAAAAAAAAAGCACTAAAAGAATGCTCTATATTTCCATGTCTTCCATTCCTATCAGTAACGTTGGTTCCTCTCTGCTTTTGTGCTGGAATAATATCTTTCCCAATGGTGAAATGAGTAAGTTGGATACCCAATTTCACAGCTGTATACAAGTCCCCATGGAAGCTCTGAAAATCTTGTACAAAAATTTTATTAATGGAAATCATGCATTTTCTTGTAAGATTGATCTTGCAGCTATTGTTCTCTCAAAGAATGGTGGAAAGTAATGCACTTTTTCTGTTGCTGTTTGTTTTTTGTTGTTTACTGGTATGATCTGTGAGAAGGCATCTTAATTAAAATCAAGATATGCAAATATCAGAGTGGATTTGTATCCCAAAATAAGCTGTCTTGGTTTTGAAACTCTAAGCAGAAACGACTTGCCTCAAACAGCAGCTTTGTGATGGCTATTGCTCTTTTTGGCCTGCCTCTTGAAAGAAAACCTGCTATGTAATGATCATACTTGTAAGATATCTTCTGTCTTGATAAAAAGAAAGAGCTTAAAAAAAAAAACCAAACTACTATGCTAGTGTAGAGCTGGAATTTTAAAGCTGAGTTGAAAGGTTTCCTAAGTTCAGAGGTGAGTTAAGCTGGAAAACACTTCTTTTGTCTGGTTTTGTTTAATACAGTAATTGGTCTGCAGTGTTGTTTTAGTAACACCTAAGAAAACTGCAGGACTTGCAAGAATCAATTACAGCAATTTTCTGCCATGCTCTCATTTTCTAATTTTTTTCCTTTTATTTGTACACTTAATATGTTCAGTATAGCTGATGCTCATTTTCAAAAAAGCTGACTGCACTATATTTTGGAGTGGCATGCTCCTTTCATGCATAATGGTAGATGCCTGTTGTGGATCAACTCGGAGAAAATGTGATGACTCATAAATAGGCTGAGGTGCTTTATTGCATACTAATTTAAATTACTGCAATGTAATGATAATTACTCCTTTATGAAAAGGGCCCCTAAATGAATTCCTGCCCTCAAGAAACAAAGGGTTGTGCTAATAGGAAAAAAAACCAACCCCACAGCAAATTTGAGATTACTGGCCATGATTGGTGTTTCTTCTTTCTGATATTCTTAACTTCAGAATAATTGTAGTTACTAGAAAAAATGCCCAAGGGAGAAAATTTGGAGTAACACCAAAAGAACTGAAAATTAAGATCTTTTTATAGAAAAGCTGACAATCAGTTTCAGTTTCTCTGATAACTTCCTCAAAAAGTACCTAGATTGCTTTGTGATTTACTGATGAATGCTGGTTTCTTGTTAACAACCCAAATAGTTTTAAGAGCCTGACAGATAATCTAGTTAATTTACTTGGCTCTGAGACTAACAGCAGAAAATATGTGTACCCAGCACGTGCTTCTGTCAGTCCATCACATCAGGAACTAACTGGAGATGTACCAGCCTTCACAGGCCCTCCAGCTGATACACCACATGGTGTGACTGTGCTAACAGATGTGGCTACTATTTTTCCAGCTTAAATTACCAGCATCTGTGAGAAGTTCTTACCATATTAAGACTGGTAATTAGAGTTGCAATGACAAATGATTAAATACAGTACGAAGCACAATAAAGTGGTTTTCAAAGTAGATGAAATTAAGATGGTAATTAGCTCAAGTCCTAATAAATGGCTTGGAAAAAAGAAGAGTGATGGAAAGGAGCTGTTGAATTACTAGAGGGTAAAGTAACTTAGAGGTGCTGTGATTTTTTTGGCTGGTGGTGGTGCTATGAGGACCTGACACCACCTGATGCTTTCCCTGCAGGGTTTCGGGGCAACTGGTATGATCTTACTCTCTTCTCTTTACCCACTGAGGATGGTCATTGTGATCTTACTCTGTCACAACTCCAGATTCCTTTGGGGTTTTTGGTATTCCCTTGTTTGCATCTCTAATAACTTCTTCCATGCAGTGCTCTCTCTCTCACTGTTAAATCTGCCATTCACTGTGGTTTTTCCCACTGGTTCTGAAAATCTCTTGACTGTTCTATTGCTCTTCAGTTATTGTTCCAGCCTCCCATCTTAATTTCTAGTCTGTTCTTCTTTCCCCTCTCTTCTCTTTTTAAGTAACATATGCTGTAAATATGGCAGCTGTAGTAACAGCCTAAAGATGCTGTATCTTATTTCTGTATTTATTTCTGTAATGATAGTCTTAGCTAAAATATGTCTGTACATTTGTGTGTATTCAAAGAGTTAGCACTTTGTGTGTCTGCCTCGGGAGATTGCAATCCCCTTTCCTTCTGTGTTTCTTTTTTTTGCTGTTTCCACTAGCAACTTTTATCTTTGTGATTGATATTTATACAGTACTAGCCAGAAGAAAGCCCCATTCAACAGATCAAGTGTAGCCAGGGATCATAGCAGTCAGCATGCTTTTTCGCTATTTTCCCTGATGAGCAAACACTTCTTCAGAAGTAGAGCACCTTAATAAGCTACATATGGACCTGTTAGAGTGGCTCCCGAGGAGGGCTGCAAAAATAATCGGGGGGGTGGAGCACCTCTCCTATGAGGACAGACTGAGAAAGTTGGGGTTGTTCAGCCGGGAGAAGAGAAGGCTCTGGGGAGATGTCATTGCAGCCTTTCAGTACTTAAAGGGGGCTTAGAAGGAACATGGGAACAGACTTTTAGCAGGTTCTGTTGCAATAGGACAAGGGGTAATGGCTTTAAACCAAAAATGGGTCTAGATGTAAGGAAGAAATTTTTCACACTGAGGGTGGTGGTGAAACCCTGGCCCAGGTTGCCCAGAGAGGTGGTAGATGCCCCATCCCTGGAAACATTCCAGGTCATGTTGGACAGGGCTCTGAGCAACCTGCTCGAGTTGAAGATGTCCCTGCTCACTGCGGAAGTGTTGGACTAGATGGCCTTGAAAGGTCCCTTCTAACCCAAACCATTCTGTGATACTGTATATCAGCATTTACTAAAGGCAAATTACTACCTTACTTCATTATAGAAGACGGGTATTTGGGGTATTGATGTTTCTCACATACATAGCTTTGAAAGGGGAATAATTAAATTGTGGAAGTGCAGGAATTGTTCAGAGTTAGACTTCTGAAGTTTTTCCCCAGTGTATAAGCTAATTTTTCTTTTTTCAGTGGGTTGTTTCTCCCACCCCCGTGTTTCTCTCTCCCTTGTCTGTAACCTATGGTTAGCCTTGGAGCGTCTTTCACAGACATTTGTAAGTGTTGCTCATTGCACTGACTTGCAGTCATGGGTCATTTATTGAAGTTGGTTCCCAAGCCTGCTGTGCTATGTATGCTGCCTTTTTGCTGTGTTTGGCATTGATTTTAATTTAGTGACAGGCTGTGCTTTGGTCTAGGAAATTATATCAAATGTCAGGCTTTGCCTTTTCCCTATGCCTGAGCAATCATTCCTGGCATTAACAAAGGATTTGAGATTTTTCTGGTGCTCTAAAGAGATTGGAGAGCTCTCTCCAAGAGCCTGTAGCTTCCTCCTCCTTAGCTCTCTATTTACATTATCTTTGCTTTCTTCCGAGGAGTGAGAAAGCACTGAAACAAATAAATGCCCTGTCCCTCACGTTATAGGTGCAAGACCCCAGTCCTGGAGCTCATGTGGGTGGTGTCTGTGACAGAGCAATAACAGCAAGCTTTACGTTAGTTTCATATTTGCTCACTTGTATAAAGTTTGTGTGTGTGAAGTATGGGAGTGGGGCTTACAAATGACTGAAATTATATTTGATTTTCAAAAGGCACCTGGAAGGGCAGTCTGAGTTGTATCTGAATTTACACTCAAGATCCCAACATGTTTGGGATGTGTAAGGAAGGCAGCTGGCTGCAGCGCTGCCTAATTCATATGGGAAAAAAAGATTATAAGATGGCAAGTGGCATTAGCAGAGGAAACTTAGAAATCTACAATGAGCAATGCAGACTAGTGTTCAGGTTAGCCAGATCCTAGCATTTAGACTGCTATCTGTCTGCAATCTTTCCTGAAACTTCCTATTCAAATCCTAGAAGTACATGCTGCATAGCTTCCTTTGTGTCCAGTCATACTCACAGAGTCCTTTGTGCACATGTGAAAGATAACTGACAATATAATACAATGATTGGAAAGCTATCATTTGTGTCCCAAAACTCTGGGACTTGAGCATCTCCAGGCGGGTAAGCTAGAGCTGTTCGTCCATATCCAGGACCATGTTCTAGTACCAGCAATAACAACCTCCTCCCTGTCCCCTGGCAAGCACCTGCCTCTTTCAAGCAGCAAGTAACCCCACTTCTTCCCCAGCAGTTTTCATCTGCCTCTCTCCCCTCTTTCCCGTTCCCTGTGCAAGTAGCAACAGCAGACTGGCTTCCAGGCATGGGAGGTGTTTAGATGTTTGGCAGACAGCTGCTTGCATGGTTGTCCTGCCTCCACGTGCATCTCATGACCCAGGCTTAAGTGCATGATGCACTGGTGGGGTCATACTGGAGTAAACTGTTTTCTCACAGAAGGTTTCAAAGCTGGGTGACATCTTTCACAAGCCTGTAATGGAGTGGAGTAAGCCTCCTGTGCAGCTGCAGGTGTAATCTGGAGACTGGACGTGTCTGTTTGACAGAGTACAAATAATTCTGAATTAATGTTGGCAGCACACACACACTGGCTTTATGAGAGTCAGCAAGCACTGGATGATGCAGCTGAGGTCCTAGCTGGATGAATTTGGGTGAAAACATTGGAAACCATGGAGGGAGACAGCAGGGCAGCTGAGCAGATGTGGAAGTAGCGCTTAATGTTTGCATTAGAGCTCTCTGGAATGGAGAGGCAATGCTGCACACTGGTATGTGGGTGTTAACACTTTAAAATGTTAATCGGAGAACAAATCTATCAAGAGAAATTTTTTTTGGAGCACTTCTTGTTCCTGTATTACAAACTCTGTGGGCCTGGCAAGGCATGAAAATACTGTAGAATATGTCTGTCTTCAGTGTAGCTGCCTTTGGGTCCCCAAGAAGCAGTTCAGCTGCTACTGGTGTGTGAAATTCCAATGGAAGAATGTTATTTCGGAAACTTTCAACCACTCTAAGATGACGATACAACTTGCATGGAAAATAGCATGAGCCAAAGCCTGTTTGCTGGTTAACTTTGAGAATCTCAATATATGTAATTCTAGTTGATAAATGTTACATGTGGGGATGTGACCATCTGCACTAAGTTGCACAAAGAAAACTGCCTCCTGCATTTCTCACAGTGTTTGCAGTGCAACAAAATGCAGAACCTGAATGTGGTGTGTTTAGTGTATAAAGTCTGAATTTTCTCCTTGGGCTTACAATTAATATTTTCTGTGTTCTCATTCTTACCCAGTTTGATATCACTGGGAAAATAGTTCTGCTAAAATAGTCATCATTTTACTGAAGCACACAACTGGGTAAGGGAGGGGTAGAGATAATCCAAGGAAAGGAAGGGTAAAGCTGACTGGGTAATGACTGCCTTGCCAGGATACAGTGCGCGTTCAAGTCTTTGAGAAATAAATGAGAATATCTTTCAAATGACTCTCCTTGTAATAACTGGGACTTTTTTTTTAAACATCTACTGGCACATGAACTCATTTCAGCCTGAGAGACTACTTTTATTCAACAGAGAGGCAGTTTTGAATGTTATTGACCTGGAGAATTCTGGTATTGGAACACTTGGATTGCAATTTTTTGTGAGGAGCTGGCATGTGCCCTGGAGCCCCAAGGGCTGTCCAGTGCTGAGTGAAATCTATGTAAGGCTTGGCTGGAGCTCTTGGAAGCCTTTACATTCCAGAGAAGTGATTTGAAAGTAGATTTTTTTTTTTCCTTTTTAATGGGGTTTTCTTAGTATGTTAAAGACCTAGCAGTCCAAGTTGACTCTTTCTCTATTTTACTTGTTGTAGAAACTTCCTTAAATTTATCAAATATGCAAAGGCTAAAACTGTAATCAGGAGAACAAGGAACAGCTTATTAGATGAGCTTAACTACTGTATATCATAAGTGCACATGGGTAAATCTCTTCTGAGTTGCATGAACGCTTCTGCTCAAAACAGTCATGAAGCATAAGTCTCTCTCTTTGAGGAGGAAGTGGGCAGGGGAGTTGCTATAAGAGCTGGAAACACTTTTTAAAATTCATCCAGTTATATATCATGCCTTGGTACTTCCTGATTCCAGGCAAGATTGAGAGGGGAATGCCAGAATGGGTTCAGAGAGAAGTTAATGTATTATGCAAGAGGTTTCAGTAGACAGTTCAAACATTCAAGATGCTTATTTGAGTAGAACTAAACTTCCAAGCCACACTGAGCATGCCTAGCCTGGACTTTGCAGTACAGCAGACTGTCATACTAAGTGCCAGAATAAATTCCTGTGTATTTAAAGTTGTGGACACTCTAGGTATTACCAACTGGGTTTGCTCAAGATTGTTTCCCAGAATGCTTCATGACATGACAAGGTTGGGTTTGTACAGGTGTTTTACTTTGGTTTTTGTTTAAGATTTCTTTCCATCTTCAGTATTAGTTTCTTCTCCATAGTGTCCTCATTTTTTTCTTCTTGGTGTTAATTTTTTTTGAAGTGAGGGTCATGGCGTTTAAGGTAAAATGGAATCATAGATTCAGATTGTAAGAAACTTGTGGATGTCATCAGGTGCAACTGCTGTTCAAAGCAGGGCTAATGTCAAAAATAAGACAAGTTGTCAGGGCCTTGTCGGACCAAATTTTGATCCAATGAATGTCCAGTGATGGACATCTCAAAACCCCTCTGGGAAAGTTGTTCCAGGGCTAAGCCACTCTCATTGAAAGTCTTTTTTTCCCCACCTTGTGTCTAGGTTGCCACCTGTTACTGTTGCCTCTTGCTCCTTTGCCCCTGAAGTCTGACCTGGTCTTCACCCTTTGGGCAATTAGATCCCTCCCTTAACCTGCTCTTCTCCAGGGTCAACAAACCTATCTCCCTCAGCCTATCCTCATGTGTCGTGTAGTCCAGCATCCCAACTATCTTTGTGGCCCTCCTTCAGACTTTCTCCAGCCTAACACCTGACAAGTGCTGAGAATGCTGCCAGTAGTCTCTAACATTGCCATTCCAACGGCTTTGCTCTGATGGCATGTAAAAGGATGGATACTGGCAGTGGGGGCTGGGATACAAACCCGTACCTGTGTGAAGCCGAGATGTGAGAAGTCATACTGCAAAGTTATACCTTAAATATTACATTTTTGCTAGTACTTTGTGAACAATTAAAACTTGGATATATGCCTGTGAATCATCTGAGACCTTGGTATACCAAAAGAGGTGCTGGAAGGTTTTGGAAGTGTCATATTGGATAGAAAGTATTACACAATGTGTGTATATTAAAAAACAAAGAACTTCTCATATGTAATGCTTCCCCTGTTTCTATCTGCAGTGTAAGTAAGAAATTGTTTTATTGATCCTACAAATGCCATGAATAATGCTTCATATTCTTGAGTACTGTCTACTGTGATCTCACTGACTTACTATTGTACTTTAACATACTACAGTATCTATTTGCTTGCAAACAGATCTCTATTGTAGGATGCTCCTGTAACAATGTCTTTGAAAAAATCCTCAGATGTCTGTTAATTTTCTAAATGGAATGTTAATTACAATCTCTTGAGCCTGACTATGAGAGAATATCTCGTAATATTGAAGAGTATTTTTTACATCCAGTTCCAAAAGCTAGTGTGTTCTACTTTTTTTTTTTTTGAGTCAAGATGACATTTCTCCTTTTCAAAGCGAATGGTCTTTGAAAGCATGCTTCTGGAACCCTAGGGTCACTTTTACATTCAGTTAGTCAAGGTGGCTGAAATTTGGAGATGGGATTGCTTTGGGTCAATGTTAGTAATGAAAGTTCCATCAAGAAGAAGGTGGATTTAATTAAGAAAAGTTGTGACTAAACAGCAATTGCAAGTGATGTTGTTTTTCCATGGATCAAGGCCAATGTTACAAGGTACTGATCATCATTTGTTTCATAAGAGCAATCCATTAAAAGAGTACACACTGGTACCTCATAAATCTGTGGCCATCCTTTTTGTTAATATTTTGTTAAAGCACATGGTGGTCAGTGGGAAACAGGAAATGCTGAGCTCCTTCTTTTTTTTTCTTCAGAAGCAGCATTTCAGAAACACTATGTTTAGAATATTTAATCCATATGTAGTGGATTGGATGGGAGACCTGCAGTTCTAGGCCCTCTGTTCCCTTAACATCAGCACTCCATATACACTTGCTGCCTAATTATTTTGACTTGTAGTTGTGTGATACAGGTGTTTACAAATAGAAGGTGGTCTGCTGGGGTCAGTCTCTTCACATCTGTACTAGGATGTGGGTAGAGTAAATTTTATTAGTTGGTATGAAAAATGTTCCATCCACAAATTTGGTCTTCGTGCTTTTACATTTATATAAATATAGACTGTACGTAGTATATATTCTAACATAAGGTTTCTGCAAGGCTTGTAGTAACAGTTAGGTAATGCTTGGCTATTAATACATGCGTACATAACTTACCTTTTTTCATAATGAGAAATTGAGGCACAGAGGTGACAGTCGATTTCCCTGGGCCACATAAGGTATGGCTATAGTATACTGAAATAGGTGTGGCTACAGTATACTGATAGAGAAACCAGGTATTTGTGGCTTACACTTGAACATCATTCATTCTCCATCTGTGGGATGGAGGAAAATGAAGTAACCAGATTCCCTTACCTGACTCCCGATACTTAAAGGTGTGTAAGAACAATGTTGCCTGTATTGTGGGGGGTTGTAATTGTCCACTTAAATTGAACAATTTAAGTGAAGAAGAATTCTAGCAAAGAACAATTCTATTCTTAAAACCTTGCTCTCCCTTTCTCCGATGTTGGAGATCAAAGCACTCTGTTACTGATCGGATAAGGGCTATAAAAGATTACATTCCTG
>NW_010539797.1:128323-138109 GCF_000687285.1 Phaethon lepturus
GCACAGTTTATTGCTAAAATGCAGCTCTAACTCTGTAATAATTCATTATGAATGTTCCTTTTATAAGCTGTTAGAATTAGTAATGCAGACAGTATGTCTGGAATGAAAATATTTCGGCGTTTCTAAATAATCTGGATTCAAATCAGGATTCTAAAGACTTCCCTATTTTTTTTGTCACCTTTTATCCTTGCTGAAACTTGTAAAACTGCTAAGGAATTTTTGGACACAATGCCCAACTATTTCATCCAGTGCTTCCAATATTTTATCAAATGTGACCATGGTTCCCATGGTATGTAGCGGTAATAAGAGGTGCAAATTCTGAAGTCTCATTTGATGCAGTGATCTAGCACTTCTGGTGCTAGTGATTCCAGTTTTGATACCCTGATGCTACCTATGGTTGCTGCATGTTGGTGTAGACATAAATATTTGGGAATTTTATGGATATAGCTGCACTTAATTCTTGTAACAGATACATGACCAAGAGTTGCTATTACTGTGTACTTATAGAAACAATGAGTGTTATGTTGGTCTTTATGGTGGGGTTGGTTTGGGTTTTTTTTGCATTTAAGGATTCCTTTGAGTCCACTGTCAAAGTTGCCAAAATAATTGAAGAGTAGCAAGATCTGAACCCTTTTTTTTTTTTTTTGGTCTGGGAGATTTCCTGTGGATGAAAGGCAGTAAAAATGTCTTTTGTTTCTGACTCAACACAGTTGTTCATTGTACCATCCCCGCCCCTTCTTCCATTCCTCACAGCACCAGACCTTCACTAGTACCTGCTTGTGTGTCTTTTAGTAGTTTGCTTCTCTGTATGTCCTGCCTATAGTCCTTCAGTTATTCCATGGATCTAATAATTTTGGCCAGTGTATGTAGTTCAATAGTTGTAAATGCCTAGGAATTCCAAATCTGAATTTTAGCTGTACTGTTCCTGAACGCCAGAGTCTGGGTCTAGTCACCTGCGTAACAGCTACAGTAATGTCAAAAATTACCCCGCTTGACACCACACATTATAGAATTTGCTTAATTAAATAAGTACTAATCTTGTAAAAAGTGGTAGCTTGAAATGCTGACTACTGGTTAGACTGGGAAGGAGGTGGCAACTGTTCAAATTAGTCTATGTATAAATCTAAAACAAGAGCTATGCAACTTGCAGAGTTGTTATAAAGCTCATTAGATAGACTTGCGTTGGTTAGAACTATGTCTGTTCAAATTCTGTGTCACTGAAGGGCATTGAGAAGTACAACGTATGCTCCGCTGCTGCGTGGAGAACTGCAGCTAGCTAGTGTTGGGAAGAGTAACTTCTCTTGGTTCAGTTGGTTTCCTCCCTGTTGCTACAGTGTTCATTGAGTTGTAGTGATGGTTATTTGATCTAACTTGTTCTGAAGAGTTTGTGATAAGGCTGTAAGAAGTGACCATCAAAGGGTGAAGGTGTTGAAGTTCTCTTGTAATCTTTTTTTTTTTTTTCCCTGCAGATAAACAAGTTAGTGTGTGGAAATTGGAGAAAGGAAATAAGTTGGTGTTCTGATATGATATTTTTCCTTGGTTTGTTCAAATTCCTTTTATGGTGAAGATTTTGGAAGCGGTACAACATTGAAATTACTGGATTTTATGTTACCATAGTGGCATAGGATTCTGGATTAACTCACTTTTTTTTAATTGGTCCCTACTTAGACTGTTTATTCCAACACTAATCTCTCCACTCTTATACTCATGTACGCTAAATATACTGCTCAAAAGTAACCAATCTGAGAATTACAGATAGTCTGTGAAATACCATTTTCAATCTGAGTTTTCTTCACTTTGTATTTAATATAGCCACCCCTATTCTATTCCAGACCTTTTCACTCGGTGTAGTGCTTAATGAATAGAGCGATTATTCAACAATGGAATTCCAGTTGGATTATTAATAGTTGATTTTTCTGACATTGTTACAATAAGAGAAAATAATTTAAATGACAGATGAACAATGCCACCTCAGGGACTAGTATGAGTTTATATTGAAGAAAGAAAGGAGGCTCCATAAAGGTAAATTCTTGCTGTATAATTGATAGGCACATGCCTTCTATTCATGCCTTGTCGTATTTCCAAGGGGAGAGGGTTTGGATGTGCTTAAGAAAAATCAAATCGTTGAAGTCTTTATTTTTATTACTATTATTTATTCTGATCTAGGTAGTCACAGTTTCTCTGTAAAATGCAATAGCTATAAAATACTCAATGAAGTATTTGCTTCTTGGCAGTAGACAGCTCTAAATGTGATGGATTAAGCATAGTGTAGCTGCCATCCAGAGAAATGCAGGAAACAGCTTCCTGGAATACAAAGGCATTCTTTTAAGTGCTTGAAATCAGCTGTGTGATGGAAGCATGAAGAAGCCCACACAAAGGAAAGGCCAAGCTGTTGGTGTACAGCATTGCTCTCTGAAGGGCATAGCGGGTGGATGCTCGTCGACTGAAGTAACTCCTTGTAGGTTCATAACTGAGCTACTTGAGGTGGTTCTGCACCTCGCAAGCCGTGGTCTCTTCTCTCTGGAGTTAACAGCAAGTGGCTCTGCATGGCTGTATGTATCTGCTAAACAGCTGACAGCAGCATATGATGTCATGAGTCTGTTAATATATGGGGATGATCTTTGTTCTTAAATTGACCCTGGAATGCAGCAGAACCTTGCTATTTATGTTAGCCTAGCATAGAATTCAAATATAAAGGTCTAGAAGACTGTCTGGAATACAAAATCTGTTTGGAATACATGTGTCCTGAAGCTTAACTCTCAACTGTGTTATGTCTGGTGGTCTTTCCTAATGATTTCCCTTCCAAATACCTTGTTCAGTTTAATCCCTTTTTTCTCCCCTGCATATCACTTCCTCTCTCAACTATTTCTGCCTCATGTAGTGTCCTGTGTTCTTGAACCATCTTGAGACTAGAACTTAGGGTATCCTCAGGTCTATTGAGCCTTTGAAGATATTGCTGGTACTGTTAAGGACACATTTCCCCAAAGTTTTGGTCCAGAAAGCAATCATCTTAGTTAAGCCGTTTGAGATGAAGAGTTAAATTTCCCTTGGACATACTGGGAGTTTACTGTTTCATTTGTAATACAGTGAAGGCTGTGGAAGAAATTATGTCATCACAGAGTAGCTTTATGGGTAAGTAAAAAAAACCCAGGAGCCTGTGTACTCCTTAAAAAAAGAATATTAAAAATAGTCATGTGAAAGCCTTGAAAAGGGAAGTGAAATCTCCATGCAGAGAAGAAAGTAGTAATAATATGTTCACAGAATTGTCTCTAAATGGATTTCTAGTGAGCTATCAGCGCTTTATGAACAGTGACATGAATGGAAAAGCTTGGGATTTCATAGTGTGTAGAACAAATCTGTCAGTTTTTAAATGATTGTCTCATAAAATTGCAAGGTAGTACTGAGCAAAATAGGTTTATGGCAGGCGGTTGCCTCTAGAAAATGTGGCTATGAGTGCTGGCACAAATAGAACTGGCAGAAATTGTTACAGGATTTGTCTTTCTGAGACTGGACCTGGGGTAATCAATAAATCTGTCTTTGAATTTCAGTGTGACGCTTGCTACGATTCTGCCTCGGAGAAATGGCCGTTGGCAGCGAAGGCAGCACCGTTCCCAAGGCAAACGTGCCCTCTGCAGGGCGCTGGGGAGAGATGCGCCTCCTTACAATGAGTTTGCCCGGGAGGGGCGAGAGGTCTGTCTTGCCTAGTGTGTAGTAAATAAACGACTCCCGGAGGTGTAAATTAAAGCAGATATGACAGCTAGCCACGCCGTGCCACAGGGTTCTGCCTTTCACTCTCGCCTCCCCCGTTTTCTGGTTTCGCTTTAGAATGTTTGCTGCTGTTTTGAGGTTGTTTTTTGTCTTCTGATTAAACGAGTTTTACTGGCTTGAACTATCATGAGTAGGGAGCATCCATAAGACTGGCTTCTAAATTCTTGGTGCTTGCTTCCTAGTCTTTCAGGTACTGCAATAATAGAAACAAAATATGGAAATGAGAGAGGCTGGTAGATCACTTCAAAAAGTCGAATTGATTGTGAACATGACATGTCAAAAGTAGTCACTGGAACAAGCATCTCTTTCTCTACATAAGAGATAACACAGACCAATTAATGATTTCTTGTTGTATTTGTCATTGATGTATTTAACTATCACTCTTGTTTATAGATTGTTTAGAGTAAGATTACTGCGAGTAGCATTCGTGTAATATTCTGCCATCACACTAGAAAATTAATAAAACGCAGTTTAACGAGACTTTAGTCTCCATGGATGTCCATAAAACTAGAAGCTAAAAAGCATTTGAGTCTTCTAAATTAAAGTCACTATTGAGAGAAAGCCTCAAAGCTGCTTGAGTGAATTTTGACTTGGGAGTGCCAGGTTAGGACAAAGTAGGAAGTAGGCAGGATTAAAATGTCTAAGACAACACTCCTGGAAAAAAAAATTGATCCAAATGTATCAGTTAAATGCGATGCAATGATTTTCTGTGCTCATATTTGCACAGATCAGATGTGTATGCTTATATGGTGGGAGTTGCAGTTAGATCCTTCTCTGGATAAATATCTCTGTGCCACAGCTCTGGCTACTCATTTGAATGTGATCCCACCTATCTAAAATATATTACTACTCTGCAGGCTTGAGGGTGTTAACTTACTATTTGCTCTCCGTGGTTGTTCCCATATAAGTGAGATTTGTTACCTAAAATGTTCATAAAAAAGAATGAAGGACAATTGCTGGTACAGCCAAAGTAAATGAATTTTCTAAATGGCATTGCTTACTGATGCTGAAAGCTCTTGTGGCATTTAAGTGCTAACAACTGATGTAAAAAATGGCCAATAGAAACCAATTTTGAGTGTTCAAAAGGTAAGTTTTATGAGTGCCAGAAACCTAGAGTTGAATAATCTTGGTCACCATGTGCTAGCACATTCATTAACTGGTTTGTAACATATACACAGTAAAGTGCCCTCCCATTAATGTTTTTAACCAAGAGTTGTGCCACTGCCATTAATTAAAGCCAGGGCAGAAATCAAGTCTCTCTGTCCTGCTGGGCTCTTTACTGACCCTTATTTCCAGTTCCAGCTATGAAAGTCACCAGTGACACAGTTTGAAATTGGTGAGGCTGCGAAGTGGTGTTCCCAAACCTACTTCATACCTTCTCATTTCAGTTCCACGTTGATTAAAGATTGCTTGATTGTGGCAAGAAAGCAGTCTGAAAGTTTACAGATATTGTGCTTGTGGGGGACAGGGTGTAGAACAGAACTTGCAGAGTGGGAAATTGGGATAAGAAACAAAAGAAGAGAAACGGAGTATTTGCAGATAAACAGCATAAAGTGGACGCAGGATTTCACTATGAAAGACCACTGCAAAAGAAGCATTTCATTCCTTAGAGTCAATTAATATGTGGTTTAAAATATCATGGTCTGTACATGATGGTGTTATTCCAGGAAAGAATTAAAAACTGTTTAGTTACAATAGGAAAATTGTTAGAATATTCCTCAACAAAATGAGCCTTATAAGAAAGCTCTGCAACTGATTTTCACTTCTAAATGAAGTGATGCTCACTCAATGGGGAAATACTTGCCTAGCTAAGTTGTAGGACTGATGATAATGTCTGCACCACTGGCATCTTTCATCTGTCTTCACCCCACAGCTGCTGACTGGAATTGCCTAGCTGTGAAGACCCTGCCTGTGTGATGCAAGCTCAGAATGTGGTGAGGACTGCAGAAGAGTGAGATTTGGTAGCCAGACACAGTATTAATACAACTTTTCATTAGTTTCTAGTTTATTGAAAGGTGCCACTTAAGTCCTTTAGCCTCTGGTTTGTGGCTCGAATTGGGGATTTAGGTAAATACTACTCTTTTTCTAAAAACGCAAGTAGCTGTTCCAGTACTGCATGCCTCCCCCCTTCTCCTGCACCTTTGGGAGCAGCTATAACACACGGTGTTGACGTATCTTGCTGAGAAACAGTAACTTTGGACAATTGACCATCAGATTTTCTTTTGGAAAAACAGGCATTACAAGGGTCACATTAACACTAGATGTGTGTGTCTCTATCTTGGTATGTTCTTGCTAGTCTCATCTGACTTTTCCAAAGCCTTTCAGGTAAGGCCAAATGCAGAAAACATATCTGCTCTCTGATGTAACAGCTGTTCCTCCCAGTACGGTATCGTCTACTGTACCACACTGTGTTTATTCTAAATTTTAAGCAGAAATGGCTGAAGTGCTTTCCTTAAGTCACAATCAGTTATAGAGAGAAAACCAATTTCAACAATAATAAAATGACTTGTCTTGGACTGCCTGTGTGTCTGGCTCCCCTTCTGGGTGCTGCTGCTTTATGTGGCACTATGGATATTGGGGAAAGGATGGCAGGGTGTAACAGACTTGTCTTCTGACAGTTGTTAGGCTTGGTGTAGCTCAGGTGAATGGAGCTTACTGACTTCTCATTTGAGTGTTACAGATTAAACATAAGTTTCCACCTGCAACACTGAACAGGTGAATTGTGCCCTTTTCTTATGAAGACTCTTACAGCAGTAGCATAAGCTACTGACTGTCTGGCAGTACCTGCACTCTCGTGTAGGAAGGAAGTGGAATCAGAGTCAGTAACAACATTGCAAAACCCAGCTTCTCTCAGATGAAAGGAACTTTGGAAGATTCTTGCCTCTGTTTTTGTCTTGGCATTGATTGATGTTATTGGTATATCTTTCATGTACACACATGATGGGTAAAAGTAATAAGCACAGAATGTTAACAACAATATCTGTTTGGTGAGACTGACAGTATAACTTACCTTTCTCTCTTATGAGTGTGGTGGGTTGACCCTGGCTGGACACCAGATGCCCACCAAAGCTGCTCTGTCACTCCCCTCCTCAGCTGCTGGACGAGGAGAGAAAATATAATGAAAGGCTCATGGGTCGAGATAAGGACAGGGAGAGATCACTCACCAATTACTGTCATGGGCAAAACAGACTTGACTTGTGGAAAATGAATTTCATTTATTACTGGAGTAGGATAATGAGAAATGAAACCAAATCTTAAAACACCTTCCTCTTCCCCCCCCCCCCGCCTTCTTCTCAGGCTCAACTTCACTCCCAATTCTTTCTCCCTCCTCCCCCTGAGCAGTGCAGGGGCATGGGGAATGGGGACTATGGTCAGTTCATCACATGTCTCTGCTCCTTGCACCTCAGGGGGAGGACTCCTCACACTCTGTCCCTGCTCCAGCGTGGGGTTCCTCCCACAGGAGACAGTTCCCCATGAACTTCTCCAATGTGAGTCTTTCCCATGGGCTGCAGTTGTTCACGAACTGCTCCAGCCTGGGTCCCTGCCATGGGGTGCTGTCCTTCAGGAACAGGCTGCTCCAGCCTGGGTCACAAGTCCTGCCAGCAAACCTGTTCCAGTATGGGCTTCCTAGAGGTCACAGCCTCCTTCGGGCATCCCCCTGCCCCGGTGTGGGGTCCTCCCCAGGCTGCAGGTGGAGATCTGCTCCAGAGTGGAGCTGCATTGCTGCAGGGGCACAGCCGGCCTCACTGTGATCTTCACCAGGGGCTGCAAGGGAACCTCTGCTCCGGCACCTGGAGCACCTCCTGCCCCTCCTCCTTGCCCACCGACAAAAAAAAGCTTTCATTCTTCCCTTTTTTTTTTTTTCCCCAACCTTTCCCCTTCTTAAATATATTATCACAGATGAGTTACCAACATTGCTGATGGGCTCAGCTGTGGCGGGTCTGTCTTGGAGCTGGCTGGCACTGGGTCTATTGGACATGGGGGAAGCTTCTGGCAGCTTCTCACAGCAGCCACCCCTGCTGCCAAAACCTTGCCAGGCAAACCCAGTACAATAAGGCTTAACGTATATTTGATACAGTAATATGTTTGATCTAGTCATTAAAGTTTAATGTTTCAAAACTCTTTATTCCTATCAGAGATCCTTTCTAATGTAAGCTGTACTGGAGAGTGTAGTTAGAATATCTTTCCTATTCTTCCCACTCTCTGTCCCCTGTTTGTTCTTCCTCCTGTTCTTGTTGAACCCTTATTTTTGCTACGGCTACAAAAATGAAATTAATCACCAAGTCTCACTTGTAGCTGCAGGGAGTGAAAAGTACATAGAAAAGCAGTCTATGAAGCAATTTGGGCTAGTGTGATAAGGCAGCTATAATATGACTTTTTATTTCCTGTGGAATGTCCTTGTAAATGTTTCTAATCTTTTATTAACTATTTGTTCTAGCTTTTGCTTGTTATAAACTTTGGCGTAAAAGAATCCCTGGAGCAGTTCCCCTGTTCCCCACGCTGCAGCTAGAGACGAGTAAGAAATTTCCTGCTTGTGTTGTGCATTTAGCTAGATTTACTTGCAAAACACACCTAAGAAACTTACCCCGCCAATATGGTTATTTAATGCTACATGACTGATGCTTGTGTGTTGCTGCAGATCCCAGCATATGGCCTTAACCCGTCCCCTAAATGAGCACTTTTTGTAATTATAAAGGGAGTAATGATTTGCTGGGCTTGTTTCAATGGAGTGGAAAGCATGAGCTGATCTCGGCTCAAAGTACATATAAATCCCTGCTATCTGGAAACCTTTCAGATTGCCTAGTAGTTTAAAAATAGTGTCAGCTTGCTGTCAGGGCATGATATAGAATGGCAAATTGCTGTCTCTAGCCCTCTGCTCTCAACTGTATTAGGCAAGCTTTCTGACTCAAGATGTTATGTCTAAAATACAGAAGTTCATAATAGGCCTGTTCTGCACATTCTTTTTCAAACAAAGTTACAAGTAGAAATTTCATACGTTACACTAGAGATTATTGAATTGTTTGTAACTCTGATAATAGAAAAATATAGCATCCATCAGCACCTTCTTGTGAGGGTCTAACTCAGATCCTTAGTGGTCATCTCTCAATAAAAGCTATCAAGCAATTACTTCTACAGATGTAGAGGAACATCCTTGTACTCTGGTTAGCTGTGATGGACAGCCTTCTGTTCAGGGACAGTCCCAACTCGCAATGACACTGGGTGACAAACCCCTTTCAAATGAAGCCATTTCACAACCGGCTCAACAGGCGAAGCTGGAAGTTGGGCTTGCCCTTTGACTGGCCATTTTGGCTCTTTGGCATAACTGATAAATATGTGTGAAGTTTTACTCTCCCCGAAGTTATTTTTAAGTTCAAATTTGAGTTGTAAAATAAGAGTCTCCGATTTATCCATAGTTTAATAAATGTCTGTCCTGTTAGTTACTGTGGAGTGCCAAGAGGACTGCATTTGTCATATAGTGATGGCATGAGCAGTTGCAAAAACAGGAGGCAGGTTACAGGGAGATATACACATATTTATATACACTCGTATATATGTGTGTGTGTATATATATATAAGGGATATACACAAATGTGGTTGGCAAGCTACTTCTAAGGAATTTGGCAGGAGACTTTGGCTGAGCGTGTGTGGAAACAGAGATGCCTCTGTAATCTTTTCTATTAATTTTGGTCCTGCCTGCACTTGCTTGGGGGTTCCTTGGGGGTCCAGCCCTGTGGCCACTGCAGTAACTGAAAAATCACCTTCAGACGAGTAGAGTCTTTGGTTACACCTCATTGTCTTATTTGTCTGGAAGAATTTTCTTTTTCTCAACCGCCATGTATGCTCGCGTGTTTACACCTATGAATTGCGTAACTTATTTAGCTAATTTTATGATCCATTCTCCCCCAAAGCTTTTCTCTTTTCTGTGCTGACTCCAGCTGTGTGGTTTCAGTGCATTCTGATAGCTGTATTATACCTTCAGTGTTAGTTTATTTTTCCTCCAAGCCTGACGTTCAGCAG
>NW_010539797.1:138140-151831 GCF_000687285.1 Phaethon lepturus
ACAAGTAGTTTTCCAAGGAGTTTACTGAAACAACCAGTTCTTTGGGGATGCTGGGTTGCTTGCTGAATTGGCCTAGGCCGCAGAGCAAAGCCTCCTGAAAGGGTCTACTCATGGGCTTGAATGTACTCTAGGGAGTGATGTTAGAAGACGGTGACACAAGGGAAAGACCATTGTAGGTGCAATGTTAGTATCATTTTGTATCTTGTATACCTTTTTAACTTATATTTAATCAGGAATATTATGCTTTGACATTTGTAAACTAGTTTGTGCATGCTGTATGGGTTATTCAGTGGAACTTTGTCTGAAATGCATGGTTTTCCCAAAATGTACCAATTTGGTATAGCTACTTGTTATTGATCTATGTCTGAGTTTTAATGATGCTGTGGACTTGTTAAAACTCCCTAAGCCGTATGCATTGCTGTCTCTGGAAACTGGCACTCTATGTATCATGTCTACAGTAACGTCCTAGGGAATACTGGCAGTGTTTTTGTAGGCAACTGGGCTGAACATTTCTGTATTCTACCCACTTTCTGCAAGTAGTGTGCTACACTGAAGGGTAGAGCTGCAGTTGTCTGTGAATATTTATCAACCAAGATAATGTACTACTCTTCACTTCTTCCACCCCCATATATTTCAGAATCAATCCCTGTCTGCTAAGTATATTTGTTATTCTCATATTATTTTAAATGTAAAATGTTCAGCATACTTATTACTGGAGGTTGCAACTGAAGCAATACTCAATGGCTTATGGGGTGTGTTTGGAATACAAATTCTTCACAATGTTGATATTTTGTTTCAGCAGGAAGTGCTGAATATTTTGCTGAGTATTTTGCTATCGGTAGTTATTCTTGTTCCGATTAATGATGTTAATTGTAACTGTGACAGAATACAGGGAACACTTCTGTGACAAAAAATAATCCATGTCCCCCACCTCACTTTCCCTCAGCCCCCAAACTCTGTTAAGTAGTACTGTGGATTCAGCTTTGCCAGTTTTTGTTTTAATTTTTATCAGAGGTACTGAACAGATCTCTTTAAGGTTTCTGATGATTTTTGGATGCCCTGGTTTGTGCTGTGCTTTTTTTTTAAAAACAAAAAACCAAACTTTGCTATTAATCATCTTAGTTTTTATAAAATGAGACATTTGATTCTGAAAATGGGATACCTTGAAAGTAGCTCAAGTATCCAAAATATCTATTGTTTCCAGATATTGTCTAATTCTGTATAGGTAGAGAAATAGTATGCACCATTTTAACTCCTGGTGGTAAACACCTTAAATAAAACAACTCTTGAGATCTCTCAGTATTACTTGCAAAGGCCAAAGCAGATGGAGACTTCTGTATGCCAAAAGGTCAGATATCCTCACTTGATTCAGGTCACAGTGATAAGTTTAAAAGTTATTTTAAAATACTTGGCAGTCAGTTTTAGCCAGTCAAATTATCATGAAACTACTTTTTTTCATTGATGGTTTCTAATGAATGACAAGTTGCATTAAAATCGATCAGATAAGGAATTCTGATAAAACTGTCAGTCTGGCAAAAAAAGTCATTAATACCACAATACTACTGAATTGCAACCAGTTTATGTGGAGCTTCAGTTCTGGACAATACTTAGACAGTACAGAACATGAGAAACTGAGGAGAAAATGGGAAGGCTGCCTGTCACTGGTGTGCTCTGCACTTGCGGCATTTGAAGCAAGTTGGCCACGCCTTGGGGACTGTCTGCACTGCAGAAACTGCACTGCAGTTGTGTTGCTTTGAGGATGTTTATGTATTAGCTGTGTTCTCTGCCTTTACGATGCTTTCGGATTACCGAAAATGAATAAGGTCTGTAGAGCATGGAACGCTGTCCTGACTTCATGAACCCATGGTCACTGCTCAATAGGTGACTGCTTTGCAACTGAAATATCACCCAAGTGGTGCAATGTTCACTTCTCTGAATCAGCGTTTGAAAGAGAATGGGTAATTGACTGTTACAAGGGTCAAGTTTTGTCTTTGGTTTGTTTTTAACCCATTGAAGATTGCTGTGGTGACTCTCCTTCTTGGTGCATCTTAAATATATTTACTGAAAAATTGTATAAGCCCCCTTCTCTGTATGCTTGATGTGTGTGGCCATGCGTGCCAGGTCTCCAAGCTGTGGTAGCCTGGCAGATCTTTCCTGAAGCTCTGTGGGCATCTATGACTGAAATCGGATTCCAAAATTTATCTGTAGAATGTAGGCTACGTCTTGTGATTTATTCTTAGCACAGTTTTATTGAAATGTGTTCTTAATTTTAATATGACCTCTAATTAGCTCTGCTGTCACAAACAGATTTGCAAGTAATGTATTCCTTCGAGAATTTTTTTTCTTTCTTAGTATTGCTGTTCTTCTCTGAGTACCTACATGAGAATATTCAGCCTGTTAAAACTCTGGTATTTGCAGCACTTTGTCGAATTCTTTGAGATGTCTAAGCATAAGGCTTTTTGTCAGCTTCTTGTGAAGAAAAATAGCTTCACAAGCTTCTTCTGAAGCAAACCCACATGCGGAAGGCATCCTTGTCATGGTCTTAACTTATGAATGCAGCAAGCCTATTGCAGTGCATGCTCTATAAAGGCATTTTAAAAAAATGATCTTTAAGTGAGTTCATTATAAAGTAGGCGCTTGAGGAAAAAGTAGGATAAAGCACTATTCCTATTCTACAAATGGAAACTGAAATGGGTGAACTTAAGTAACACTGTGTTGGGAATTGATGACAGAATTAGTAACTAATTACAGACTTTCTAAGCACCAGAGAATCACTTCAACCACAAGATCTTCTTCCTCACCACCTTCTTTATTTGAATGTTTTGCGGTATATTTCCAAGACATAAAACAGTTTTAGTAGTTTCAATAGAAGTAACTACGTCATTAATTTTGTGCTTTCATGTAAATGTGAGTGCATTGGTAGTTTGCAACTCTTGAGTATTTGACAAATTTATGATGACTGCTTTAATTACAACAAATGCAAACTGAAAAATCCTATATTATTTTTTTCCCCTACAGTAAAAAGACTGCAGCCCATAGATTTTTATTATTTCATACACTCCATTGTTCACATAGAGTACCAGATATCGAAAGTAGTAACTGGTAATAGACAAAGGGATGCTTATGCCTCCAGTTCTGTGTAATAATACTACATTTATTTTTAGGAAAAAATCCTGTTGTTAAAATTGTAAGTAATTGCAGTTTTCATTCATGTTCCTTTCTGCCTTTATTTTGCTATCACTTTTTAAAACTGGGAAATAGTTTACCAATCAGAATGCTGAAAGCTTTTAGAAATGTCGTGTGGACAGAAGTTTTGCTGATCTCTTTAACTGCAGGTATACTCACTGGTTTTCTAAAATTATTAGTATTTTTCATATGTAATTTGGTGAAGTTCCTTTACTGCTGTTTTTATAGACAGACTGAGGTATAATAGGTGTAGTACAGCATGAACACTCTTTTATTAAGTTCTGAAGCTGTTTTTCCATAGCTCGTGTGACATTTTAATGATGGGACTCTTAAATAGATAAATATGCTTGGCCCTAAAATATACAGAGACAAAAAGTGTGCAAAGAGATCAAAATATGGATAATTCTGGTAGAGTTACTTTTATATTTTTTTTTTTTTTTTTTTTAGCCTGCAGATTTCGGCTCTATTAAGAAAACATCACTGCATTTAAAAAAAACACCCTGAACTCAGCTGTAAGAGGCTTATTTCAGGAAAGCTTGTCTTCCAGGTTACAAGGTTTCACGTCTAAACTGCAGCAAGCTGTTAGAAGTACAGTTCATTAGCTGAAGGGCAATCTGTATCCTCATGGATGTTATATGCATAGCAAGTGGGGAAAGGTATTTTAGGATGAACTCTGAGATCGCTTAGTTTCCAGAAGTTGTGCAAAAAATTTAGAGCTTATATTTTATGCAAAAAAGAAGAGTTGGTCATAATCCTAATCCTGTAGGAATTAATTTTATGGCATTTTGCATAGGCAAGACTCGCCATTCTGATCACCAGAACAGGTATTTTCTGAGACTATTATATGTGATTTTCTTCTTAGGTCCTATTGTCTCCTTATTGATTTTATACACAGCCTTATTTAAGTAGAAGGGAAAACATATTAAGGACTTTTTTAATATTCATAATCTTTTTTCTTACTGGCATGCAAGGGGGATTTTGTTAAGAAGCTGTTGAAGGTAATTCAGTGATTGCTGAAAGAAGGAAAGGCGAAAACTGAAGTCGTTCTGGAACAGTCCAGAATTTTAGCACTGGTATGAAAATGTTTGGTTCAGTAAATTAGCATTGTGCTGGTGAAGTGTTGATGTGGAAGAGAAATGTGCAGGCCAGAAAGGGAAGCTATACACATCTCTTCCACATCACCAGTGGAAGATTTTTGCCTCATCACACTTTTAAGGGAATCTGACAGAGACTTTCAGCTCTCTTGTCTTTACTTCTATTGTACAGTGTATACAGTTCAGAGCTTCCAAAGGAGTGTGCTACCATAGTTAGATATGAAATTTCATAATTTCTATAGGTTTTAAAAATGAGTATGTCTGTCTCAGCATTTCAAAATAGCTTTGGAACTTCCAGCAAGTTCTGCTAGCTCTGATAGACAGATCTTGAAGCCATTCAAGACCAATCTTTTTGGGGTTTTTTGGTCAAGAATAACGTAATCCACCCCTTTGCTTTCATTAGCCTTTGCAGGGAAGTTCCATATATACAGTAAATATGTGATGATCAGAAGCATGTAGAAAGGGAGTGTGTGTATACATATGTGTATGGATCTGTAATGAAGACCATCCCTAATAAAGTGTATTTTGTAAGATGAGCAATAGCTAATCAGTCAAGTTGTCAAGTCCACAAAAATTCCCCATCAAACTTGAAACAAATGTGCCTTTACCTGAGCAGATACTTCTGTGATTTGGGACTGGAAAAGTTTCAGTTTAGGAAGCCATAACATTTACTTTGTTTAATGTTGTTTCCAATGTGTACATTTGATTTTAAATTAAGCAAGGCACGTAATTTAATTTTGTATTAGAAATGGGAATACTCTTTGAGTCTGAAGATCCAATCATTGTAACATTCCAAACACTAAACAGGTATGGTTAGATAATTCGAAAGACTGTCAGGTGTGTCAGAGCTTGTTTGGCAAAATTCAGGGAGATGGTATATCAGGAGCTGCTAACTGAAGTTGTGGTGGGGAGGAGTTGTTGCTCTTGGCTATGCTGAAAACATCGTTATTGCAACCTGCCTTTTGGTTTTGTGTTTTAAGCCTTGCCTTCAGACAAAGCTATGGGAGGAAGAAGCAAGTGAGAGTAATACGGGTGGGGATAGGTATGACTTGAAATTTTGCATGGAGATGCAGATTGCGTTTTTTTTGGGCCAAGTCAGGTTGCCAATCTGTACAATCTAGTGTGCTTGTAAATCCGCTAGAAGAGATTGTAGCTATGTACAGAATTACAACAGGGAGCTGCTGCAATGTTTTATAGTAAAATCTTACAGCAGGGTCATCTTGTGGCCTAATGTTGCCTTTTGCTAGGACTTTTATTTTTTTACTTCCTGAAGATTTTCTTGGTATTTGGCAGCGAAGTGGCCAAGTACTGTTTGCAGTGTTACAAAGAGCACTCTATTAGGGTATCTGTAGTGGCAATATAATGTGACTTCGGACACTTTTCAGTACCAGGTCTCAAAGCACTTTAACTAAGACACATGGACCCCCACCCTTCTCTGTCCCCATATAAACAAACCAGGTCTCTGCGTGAGCCCCACTTTACAGATGGCAAAACTGAAATGAATTGCTCAGTGTCACCTAGGAGCACTAACAGCAGGGCTAGAAAGAGACTTTTTTCATTTTGAGTGCCTGTGCAGAGTGCTTATTACTGTTGCATTTACTTACTGATTACTTCATGTTTAAATGCTTGTCAGTGCAGCTCAGAGCTTTAGAAGTGTAGTGTCTTTATTAGTCATAGAGAGCTCTCACAACCTTGGTACTTTAAAAAAAACCCCAAGATAATGGATCTGTTGATCCTCCTAACACATCTGTGTTTTAGGGAAGCAGGATGCTGAAGCACAACTGATGGAAGATGGGATGAGTGTTGTACCTTATCACCCATGGAAGTCTCCACTTCAGCTGCTTCTGTTCCATGCTGTTCTGAGCATAATTTATAGCTGTAGCAGCATAGCAAGACTAAAGTAGGCAAAGTCATCAATCCCTAGGGTGGCAAAATGGCTCTAATCCCATCTGCTTGTGGTTGTCTCTGACAGACCCTGGAAAACCAGGCTGCTACTGCTGCTGTGGGTAGTAGCTTATGGTTAGGTGAGTAGTGCTTGGGTTACAGTAGCCTGAAAGCAGCCTCTTCCAGTAACAGTCGCAGGCTGCCTGCATGGTTGCAGTCCTGTAATCAGAAGCTGAAGCTCTACCTGATGCTTGCGTGTCCAGAGAAGGGCAACGGAGCTGGGGAGGGGGCTGGAGCACAAGCCTTATGGGGAGCAGCTGAGGGAACTGGGGTCGTTCAGTATGGAGAAGAGGAGGCTGAGGGGAGACCTTATCGCTCTCTACAGCTACCTGAAAGGGGGTTGTGGCGACGAGGGTGTTGGTCTCTTCTCCCAAGTAACTAGTGATAGGATGAGAGGAAATGGCCTCAAGTTGCCCCAGGGGAGGTTTAGATTGGATATTAGGAAAAATTTCTTCACTGAGAAGGGTGGTCAGGCATTGGAACAGGCTGCCCAGGGAGGTGGTGGAGTCACCATCTCTGGAAGGGTTCAAAAAACGTGTGGATGTGGCGCTTCAGGACATGGTTTAGGGGACGTGGTGGCACTGGATTAATGGTTGGACTTGATGATCTTGAAGGTCCTTTCCAACCTAGTGATTCTGTGATATGCTGCTGTGGTCTGTAGCAACCAAAAATAGTAGAAAAAATACTGCAAAAACAATTCCAAATTCTGCTTTTGCTCAAAATTTCATGTAGCTAGTATTTCCCATATATACTAATAGCTAGCTAGAAAAGGTGTGTTCACTTTGACATTAGCATTTGCTGATCTTCAGAAGATTTTGTTATGGCTTGAATTGGCTTTCACAGTCCAGCTAATACTCTGCATCTTAGTTAGTTGGCAGTGTTATGGCAGAAGCTTAAATGAACGAATATTTTGATGCCTTATCCTTCTAACAATACCTAATAAGTATGAAATAAGGAGTTATGAAAAGTTATGAGAAAGAAAAATGTTAAACTGGCTTGCTGAGATCTTCAGAAATATTTTCTATACTTGTACTAGATAATTTTGGATATTGAATCTTTGTCATAGAGTTGGAAAAGTGAAGAAAGTTGATTTCTTTTCAGTAATGTCTTGCCTTGCGTAGCTTTTTCTTAAGGTTTGGCTGAGAACACTGGATTCCAGCAAAGGTATTAACTAGACAGTGCTCTGACAAGGTGATAATCATACCCCCTACTGCCGTGAGAACTCTGAGTTTGAGCCTGGTCCCAGTCAATCCACCAGTGGGGTAAGAATGCTGTGAAGTTGTGTCAGAACCCATCTCTTCAATGAAGCATATAGCTGAAAATGTACCTATTTCAGTATGTTACTCCTCAGTGACACTACAAATGGGGACCCCGGTAATGGATTTTATTCAGACTATCAAAAAGATAGGTTTCATAATGCAGTAGACAGTCAAAATCTGCAAACTGTTGGAGCAGCAGAAATTCCCCAAAAGAAAAGCTACAAATCACACAGGAAAAAAAATATTTGATTCAGTATATTCAGAAAGTGGAGTTTAGGGTTTATACTGCTTCAGATGCTACTATATAGCACTGACAGTGTTGAGATGGAAATCACAGCGGGACCACTGGTAAGACTCAAAGAATTAGAAAGCATGCATTAGTTGTTGAAAATGTAAGTTAGGGTCTAGGGTGCAGTGTCTTTGTAAGTTAATGTTAACATTAAAACAGATGTTGTATTCTTGTTTGGAATTGTTTTGTCCTGCAAAAATTACTAGTGTGCTTTGGGCATATTACTTTGCTGCAGACAGGTTTTATTAGACGTTCAGGTTTTGCAAGTGCAACATTACTTGATGTTATCTGGAATGTAAGAATTTCCATTAATTAAGATAACTAGTGAAAAATATTTTGATAACACAAGGCTTTTTGGGAGCAGATAAACAAATTAATTCCTGATGGTGTCCACCTTTTCATGACATGACCATCTGGAAAACCCAGAAGCTGAACTGAGCTAGTCGGTACCCATATGATAATCTTATACAGAGCAATTAAAACTTCTATCAGTTTATAGCTGGTACCACTGCTTTGTTGATCTACATGCTCATGAAGTCTGTGCTTGTATCTGTGTGCTACATGGATGAGTTAATTCATTTACAGAGCTGACGAGTAGCCATAAATGAATTTTGGGGCCCCACTGAGAGAGGGAGTTTATCTGCAATGAGGGTTTGTTAGATCTTCCAGTGACAGTCCCCTGTGCCTCTCTAGCCCAGCCAGTTACTGTGCTGAAGGTTTGTTTTACTGCTCTTAGTGCTGTACCTGGTCTTCGTGCAGATTTGTGATGATTACTGTAGATGGCAGCAAAAGCTAAATAAAATACAAAGGTTTTAAAAACTAATTAAACCTTTCTCTGCTGCTGTCCTAAGTATTTTTTCTCTTGGTGCCTGCCAGCTGTTCTTGAGGATTGAAGCAATTATAGGCAACAGAAGCCAAATTAAATTATATATTGAATTAAGGTTTCACTCCTAGACAGTTGGGGTTTTTTGTGTCTGTGGCTGTGTTGGTTCCTGGTGTATAATGTGTCACATACTAAAAGCGAGTTTTAAAGCTCTCCTGATAATCTTGGAGTTCCTCCTTCTTTCTTCTGTACATGTCATAGTGTCAAAGAACAGCAGCAATTCTGACAAATGATAATGTCTTTGGGAATACTTCTATTTGTCCCCTGTAATAAAGCTGCTGCTTGCTTTCTTTCATTGCAAATAAATGGACTTTATTGTCCTGGCTTTTTCTTTTGCTGTTTTTTTAGTGTCCTTCCTCCTTTAATGTGGTGGCTATCTGTAATCTGTGTCCTTGGATGTGACCTCCTCTCAGTGTACAAAACACATAAGGGAAAACATTGTAAAGTGTTGTCATGCTAATTAGCTGCTTAATAAGACAGCTTATTTCCTCTTCCCAATACCTTGGTATGCCTGAGAAGCACCGGGGACTCGGGACGGGTATTGGCTGGCTAGAAGTATTTACAGTATTTGGAACAGTGGACGGATCTTTAATGGGAAATGACTCCCAATGTTAAGTTTATTACACAAAGCAATAGATGACTCTTAAATAATGAAAGGGCATAAAAACAAATTATTATGTGTGACCGTGAAAAGCGGGCTTTAGGGGCAATAAATAATAAATGTACAAAAAGTTCCATACATGATTAGCAAAATTGCTTGAAAAGAATGAGCTTTGAGACTAGGGGTCTGCAGCCTTTGTTTTTACTCTGAAAATTATAAAACTCAATTTTCTGCATGGCAGACATTCAAAATTAGGCAAAAGGTAGTACGTCAAAATGACTCCGTGCTTTCGAAATACTTCTGAAATCCCTTTATTATGAAAAAGAACTACGGGAAAGTATGGAACTCCTGTTTAACAACAGTGTTCAATATATGATGGTGGGCACAAAGCTCTAGGTATTAAAGTTTATGAATGTATTAATGCACTGCTTTGGGGGAATTAAACTTTAATATTGATGATAAACCTTCCATAATAAAACGTGGGGAGAACAAGAGTAACTCTCTTGCAAAGTCCCCAAACTATTTAAATAACTGTATGCAAGCTACCGCATCTCCTGAGATATATTATAAATGAACTTTACATAATCATATGCATACGAATGTACGTTATGCATGAAGTGGTTTTTAGCAGAGTTGCTTTCTGCCCTGCAAAAGATTCTGTCCCAAATGACTCTACTTCTTTTAAGTGATATAGCTCCAGCAATATTGCCACAATATTTTTCTCAAGATACACATCATTCACTACCCAGAGTGCATACCCCTGGGAGACTTTGTTGACTGCTTTGAAGTGGTGTGAGTTTTCTACGGTGAATTTTTATGCCAGTCTGATGATGTTATTTTTAGATAACATTATGGAAGAGGTATTCTAACACTTTAAAAAGTGAAATGTTGAAGTGGTGTAGGAAACTGTAAGTTACAGTGATCTGGCATGTAGCATTGGACTTTTGTGGAACAGATATGTCTGAGAAAAATCACACAGTCATTCTTCTCATCAAACAGGAGGAGAAAAATGTCATTTTAGATAGCCGTTATTGAAAAGCGAAGGTGTTAGGAAAGTTAGCCTTGAACTGCAAGGAGCTGACGCTCAAGCTGTTCTTATTGCTTGCGTACCAGAGCAGAGAGATGCAAATCAAGAGCGTGTGATGAACTCAACTACTACAAACCTCAGAAGCAGTTACTAACTAGAGCAACTACAGTGACGCGATGATCTCAGGATGTTGCACTGTCAATTTAGATCTGTATCAGATAAGTAGGAGATAACTGTTCAAGGGTTATTCTCAGAACTTCAGACTTCAAAGGGTGTCAGCAAAAGCCTGAGGAAAACAAATCTACTCTTCATTCTTCCCTCTGTGCTGCAGTAGGTGTGAAGTTTTAGGAGATAGTCTATTATGAGCTAGCAGTGTGCCCAGGTGGCCAAGAAGGCCAACAGTGTCCTGGCCTGTATCAGGAATAGTGTGGCCAGCAGGAGTAGGGAAGTGATTGTGCCCCTGTACTCGGCACTGCGCACCTTGAATCCTGTGTTCACTTTTAGGCCCCTCACTACAAGAAGGATGCTGAGGTGCTGGAGGGTGTCCAGAGAAGGGCAACGAAGCTGGTGAGGGGGCTGGAGCACAAGTCTGATGAGGAGCGGCTGAGGGAACTGGGGTTGTTCAGTCTGGAGAAGAGGAGGCTGAGAGGAGACCTTATCGCTCTCTACAGCTACCTGAAAGGGGGTTGTGGCGACGAGGGTGTTGGCCTCTTCTCCCAACTAACTAGTGACAGGATGAGAGGAAATGGCCTCAAGGTGCTCCTAGGGGCAGTTTAGATTGGATATTAGGAAAAATTTCTTCACTGAGAGGGTGGTCAGGCATTGGAACAGGCTGCCCAGGGAGGTGGTGGAGTTGCCATCTCTGGAAGTGTTCAAAAAATGTGTGGATGTGGTGCTTCAGGACATGGTTTAGGGATCATGGTGGTGTTGGGTTGATGGTTGGACTTGATGATCTTGAAGGTCCTTTCCAACCTTAATGATTCTGTGATTCTGTGAAATTTGGCTATCCATTAGGGAGAAAATTTATGAAAAAGAATGTAAGTTAAAGCAGGAAACACCTATAGAAACCAAAACCAGAGTATAGTTGTTCTTGTAGGGTTTTTGCTTCCAACTCTTCTGGGAAGTTGTGAGGCAGGGTGTAATCCATCTTCAGCTGTAAAGGCTTAATATGGAAAACCCCCACCACTCATGCAATAGTGATCTCTTTTTTTTTTTTTTTTAAGCATTTATCTAGAACCTAAGGCCATGTTAGCAGCTGATGTAGTTGTCTGCATGGATTGTGATTCTCCACAACTGCCTTCCAAAAAGGGCAGTGGAAGGTATTAGTAGGATTCTTCATGACAGAGACAGCAGAAGTTGTGTCCCCATGTCTTGGATGCCTGACCCAGCAGAGATTCTTTCTTTTCAGTACTAATAACTCCCATATAAGCCCTTTGGTCTCTGTCCTGGGTTTGCAAATATAGTAATGTATTTCAGTGATTTCTTTTTTGTTGTTGTTTAGGAGCCAGAAATGAAACAAATGCAGCCATGAAGCCTAAATAAAAGAATAAGCCTATGGTTTATCTTTGTTTTAAGTAGACATTTCCTTTTGGAGGTGAATTGTGCAAAAGCTCATGGGGTCACCTGGCTTTACCCAGAAATATGCCCTATTGACCACAAATTCTGATCAAAATAACAATAACAGCTTTAGATTAAAAAAAAAACAAACCACAGAAACAAAACCACCAAACCCTAAAGGTATATTTATGTTTTTAGTTTTTGTTCACTTAAGAGAAAAAAAAAAATCAGCCTTTAGCTTGAAAATGCAGAGATGTGGACCAAATTTTGACTTTTTGGCCTAATATAGCTAGTCAAATGGCATTTTTTCCTGTCATTAATTTAGTTAATTAGATACAAACTGATTGGAAAATAAATAATCCTTTGCTATAAGGGCAATTCTTAAACTCATGATTTTGACTTCCCTTTATTAAGGAAGTTTATCTTTTGTTTTGTTTGGTGTATTTGCAGATGAACATTTTTATTAGCAAATCATTCTTTTTTTTTCTCTTTGTACTTTGTCCTTACCAGACAGTATGTAACACTTTTGAACTTCCCTGAAGATGTTAAAGTTCTCTAGTTCTCTAACTTCTTTAGAAAGGCCTGTAAAATAGATTTGCAGCATCTGCAAAAATTTACGGTTCAGAAAACATAAAATATTTCAAATTGGCTAGTTGGATACATATCAGACCTGACAAAAAAGCTTTTTGAAGATGGTTATCTGGTACAGTAACACAACATTGAAGCATTCCATTGCCTGCTCTAGCAGCTTTTATTTCAAAAGCTTTGCTTGTAAGTGTTTTTTGTTTTGGTTTGTTTTTTACATTGTGTTATTGTTAGTATTTTATATTTCACTGTTCCTACAAGTGTGTTATCTTTTGGTTCCTGTAGCAAGCTGAGCTGTGCAGTCTCTGAAGGATACACAGTGCTGTGCATATGTGTTAACGTAGAAATATTTCTCCCCTGGTTGGCTTGTGGTTTTGGGAGGAGATGTCCTAATGACCTTCCAAGTCAACAACATGGCTAGTGGAACACTACAGTCTTTTCATTTATACCTTTGCAAAGATGGTGGCATTTCTTAAGAGTGATACTCAAAGAAATATATTTTTCATTTCTATTTAACAGGAAATCCTAATGTCTGATCAATTCAAGATATTCTGAAGCAGTCATCACTATTACTGAAGTTAATCAAAACTTACTGCTGTGTAAGAAAAATCAATAGAGAACAGATTGAGATCATATAAGTAAGGATAACTTCACTACAAGGCTTCTGTAGCTTCACCCATCAATAAGCAGGAGCCTGTCTGCTAGAAGTTTCACATGTCCTATTGATGTATTTATATTATGGTTGGACTTGATGATCTTGAAGGTCCTTTCCAACCTTAGTGATTGTGTGATTCTGTGATTAATCAACTAAGCGCCAAATCTTCCAGTTACTAAACTTCACGTATCTGTCTTTTTAGTTACATGTTGGGTTTTTGTGACTTTCCATACTTTGCAAAAGAATGATTTGTGAGCCAAATGAAACTTGGGTGGTTGTGCCACACAAAGCATAGAAAACTTGTCTATTGGATCTTTCAGGAATTTCAAGATGCTTTCAAAGCAGACGCAGTGTAGTGAGTTACAATTAGGTCTGGTTTGAAAGGTGAGTTTCATTGAGACTTCATTCTGAGCAAAAAGTGAAGGGAAACCGTGTTCCTGCTTAAAGGTATGTGTTTCACTGTGTCACTCAGACACACCCTGAATTTTGAGTTTTGTTCTGGATTATATATTATTATATTCTGTCCTAGATATAATTATATTCCATACTATATTACTATATAGATAATATGTAATTATACAAAATATATGGTTATATACCTTTATAATATA
>NW_010539798.1:0-36064 GCF_000687285.1 Phaethon lepturus
CTTAATGATTCTGTGATTCTGTGAAATTAAATACTTCTTTGGCATCCTGCTCAGCAGGCTTTCTTCTGAACCTCCTTATTTAGGCTTTCTTCAAATGCCTTCATCTGTGTTTAAACTTCTATGATGGGAGATCCCAGGGTCTATGAAAATTCATTTAATGCTCTCCCCTATTGTTGGAGAGTTAATGCCCATATTGCAGCCCAATAGGGGGGGAAAAAGAAATTCCTAGGGTCTTGCCTATGCTGACTTCAAAAGTGATTGAGCTACTGTGGCTTGAGAAATACAGTGATCATCAGCTGAGCCCTGTGACAGACTAAAATTTTATGGCAGTATCATTCAGCATGAGTGTTAACAGACTGATATTTCCTGTTTCTTGGATCCATGCTGGACCACATGGAAAGGGAGGAGGACATGTGCTTGTGCCTCTCCCTCCCTGGTGAGTCAGCAATTTAACTTTCTAAGCAGTCACAGGTGCAGCAGGAGACATTTAGCTATATGTGGAGCACTTGTTACCCCTAAACCTCTTCCCTATCTCACTGAAAAGTTCAAGGGCAAGATAAAAGCATCTCATAATCCAGACCTTACCAAGGGATGGTGGGTTAAGCTAATGCGTTTATTTTGCATCTGGAGCAAGCTAAGAGTGAGTGCATGGTCTATTTGTGGCTGTGCCTTTTGCTCTATTCTCCATAGTAATGGAGCTCAGCATTAGTAAATGGCACCAGCTAAAAGCAATTTAAGTGGATGCAAGTTAAACCAATAGGACTTAAACCAAGTTAAATCTATTTGTGCCCAGGTTTAAATACGCTGGTTGTTATAATTGATTTACTTGACCTCTATGCTTTCTGATGAAGTAGCTGTCATAGAGGAACAAGTGAGGTTGCCACTTCCCAAATTAGTTAAAACTGTCTTTAAGGAATTAATCTGTCTTTCAAAAGATTCATTCTTTGAGTAGTGGGGAGGTTTGTTGGAATCTTTAAGTGTCTGGAATAAAGAGAATATGTAATTTGGAATGATGAGGTTTGCAAAACTGTCCTCTGAACATCTCCTTTACACAGAGCACCATGAGATGATGTTTTTCATTGCTAGACCACTCTTGAAGGTTCTTCTTCTGTGAGCTGCCTTCCATTTGAAGCTACCTTCTTTGCTAGGTGGATCATTTATTTTCCATATGGTAATGCTGGGATTATTTGAAGTCCTGCTATGAAGTTAACTGTTCTTGTTTTGTAGTACATTTTTGTCACTTCTGTTCATTTTTATTTTTCCATGTTGTTAGTCAAGATTGGGAACTAGACATTTGCATAAATAAAGGACAGTGTTGACTTAATTATAAGCTGATTTTCTCAGCGAGTCAATTAACCAGTCTTGGCATCCCTCCTGTATATGCGTATGGTTGTAGGTTGCCTCTTCATGGCTTCCCTTCTTTGCCAGTACAATTAATGGAAATTAAAAAAATGACTGATGGGTCTGTTCAGTCTATTGAAGTGAAAAATGTTTCTTTAGGCAGGACTGGGAATGAAGCAGTCAGTGACGGTAAGAATTTAAAAGTTTGAAAAAGTTGTCATAGGTTATGTAAAGAAGACTGTGTCCTCTGTATTTACATTATGGAATTTGGCTTCAGCTTCTTCAGCCAGCCCTGCTGTTCCATCTGCATCTGTGATGACCTGCTCTAAAAGAGCATTTCATGTGCTCTCAGTAGCAAATATTTAAATCTCTCTCTCTCTCTCTTCCTCTTTTGCAGCTGATGAGGCCTCTCAATTGCTTGGATGAACTTTACCGACTGATAGGGTCCTTTATCCGATCCAAGCGCACCGCTGCCTGTGCGTACACTGCATGCAGTGCTTCCGGAGTTGGATTGCTTTCAGTGTCATCCGAGCTCTGTAGCAGGCTCGGAGCTTGTCACATCATTATGTGCAACAGCGGAGTTCACCGGTATGACAATTTCTTTTCCTCCCTTTGTTTCAGTCTGTCATTCAGTCATTGCAGGTTGGAGACTGCTGCTTTTTTTTTTTTAGAGAGAGGTCTTACACTAACTGTCTAATATCTTAGACTAAATATCTAACACACTTCAAAGATGTGTGGTGAAATTTTAGAATTGTATTTGCAGTGATTAACAGAAATGACCAGTACGATTTTGTTTTGTGTAGAGGTAACGGATTGTTCCTCATTCAAGTTAGTAAGAGGCAGAAAATCTTAATTGCTAAAGCAGAAAAAGGAAGGTTTCCTAGGCGAATAACATATACTACATTAAACTCTTAATACAGCCAAGAAATGCTTAAATTTGTATTTGCTTTGTATGCTAGGGGGAATCGAAGTAGACCTTGTTTCAATCTAAAAAATTAAACAGAGGACATACGCATTTTGGCAGGTATACCTTATGATAACTGGAAGTTCAGCCCATAGAACAGTTCGTGTGATTAATACAATATCAAAAAATGAATTGATCTTTGTCGTCAATGCTAAGAGATTTTAATAGACAAATATATATATGACAATAGTATCGTTGTAGAGCTCTCTAGTGCTTAATGATATTCGTCAAAGGCAGCGATATGTTTATGTTCCAGCTGGGCAGATCACAATTTTTTGTACATTATACCAAAGAAGCAAAGACTACAACTAGAGAGGGGGAAAAAAACCCAACAAACAAAAACCTCAAAATAACCAAGAATTTGATGCTAAATATTTGCTCTTTTTATAAGAATTCCAAACTGTAGATTACAGGTAGCAATATGTTAAAAATATGCTTAGTTTCTGATCTATGCAAATCCTTACTTTAACAGACTTGGTTACCAGTGCATTGTGTTAGAATGAGCATTACTTTTTCCTCGTTTTAAGTAATGCTCTTTCTTTAATAGAGGTTTGAGGATGGGGAAAAAAAAGGCAACATAATCTGCATTGCAGCTATCAGACATGAAAAACAGGCAAAGCTCTCTATATAGCCAACAATTAAGTTGTATAAAAAAAGTGCTTGCCATTTCGTATAACAGAGTTTACAACAGACTGTTTGTATCACTCTCCATCGCTGATACAAGTGTATATAACATGCTGTATACTATACTTGATATTAGGCAATAACAGAAAATGGCTGTATTGTTTAATAGTGGTCACTATATCAGATGAAGGTGGAAGTACTGTGGAGCATGGACCGACATGAAGCTGGCATTTCAGAAGACCATGAAGCTATATAGCTTTTCTCTGGCTCTTTATCTTGGTTTTAGTTTCATGTCTTATGTGATCAGAAAAGACTTTGGGCTTAATTCTGCCATCTTTTTACTAAGCTGAAAAAGACTACCTCTGAGTTTCATCAAGATTTCATGGATTAAGTTCTGAATTTGTATATTTGTGCCAAAAAATCTTATAGTTTAAGAATAAACTCAGAGCAACTTTAATAGCCCAAATAAACTGTTACCCCACAGTGTGTCGGTAACAAATTATTCAGAATTATTTGATGAACGAATTTCTGCTCATTTCAAATTTCTGCTATTTCAAAGGTATAAACTATTAAATGTCTATTTAAGTATGTGTTAAAAACAAAGTATTAGAAAACAAACAACATTGGATTTCAAGACTATAGTATGTGCCACAGGAGTGGGGTTTAAATGTGTTATGTGTGGGTTTCCATCTAGATGTTAAAGGATTCAAAATCACCTATTTACATAAAGTAAAGGTGCAAAACACTTTTCTCTGAAGCGTGACTACTTCTGCCTTATGGAGAGTCCATTTGAGCTTTTCTACAAGATACTGTTACTTCACTTGTGCATTAATACTGCCTTTTGTGGCTACCATCTGTTCAGAGAAAGAAATATCAACTCTTGGCATTATCAGAGACATTTTAAGATAGGCCCTCCAGGAAAAAGGAATGCATTATTTGAGATTTTATAGGTACTCAAAGAGTTTCTGCCCTGAATTTCCAAAAGTTCAGAAGAAAACTCATCTATTTAGAGAATAGAATGGATTGTTGTGCTGGGTTGGTTTTTTTTTTTTTTTTGAAGTGGCAGAAGTTGAGGAAGTTTTTTAACAACAGTTTCCCAAAGTTACTGTTGTGCATACAAATTGTATGGATGAAGCTTTTCAGTTAGAAATTGAAGTCTCAAAGTCATTTCGTGTGCTGTTTTCTTTTTCTGGCCTCCCTAGGCCACATCTCTACAGTCCAGCACTAAGTAGCCTTTGCTTCTGGCTGTTGGCTTTTGGAAATTGCCTTTACTCAGATAGAAAGCTTGTTTTCTTGTCTCCAGCTACTAGGCTTGCTTAAATTTTGTTCCCAACATTTCTACTGCTAAATTCTGCTGTGTTTTTGTGAACCTGCTCCCCTTACTGCCCTGCAGAGTGAAACTGTCTTGCAGCACCTTGAGATCCTGTGAGGAGGACAGAAGAGGGAAGAGTAAGATGCTGTATGTGATTGAGTCCATAGACATAGATAATTCTGCGTGTTGCCTGCAATCTCGAAGGCTTCATTCTTCTGTTGGTTGGAATATTATTTAATCAGGGCAGATAACATTGCAAAATAATGCTCTTTAAGTTTTAAGTTAGTTCTTTAGAGTTCAAGCTATGGATTTTCAGTAAGAGAGGATATTTATCTCTGGCTGTATCCAGCAGTGTATCTGGCCTCCTGTGTTCTTAGAAACTAAATGCTGTGAAGTGCTTGATTGCGATCCGTTGCAGAAGTCCATGTTTTGTAGGCACAGACCAAGGACTCACAACTGTCTTTTAACACTATGCAATGGATATTAAATGAGTTGAAAACTGGTATTATCTACAGATGCTACTTGGCAAGTAGATGGAGGAAGGATGCGAATTGTCCTTGCGCATTAAACTTTGAAAGTATATTCTTCACTTATCAGTCTTGCCCGCTTAAAAATTGAGAATAATCAACTCAGAACTCCTCTATGCTTTCTTTTGAAAAACCTTCATTTTAGGGTAATTTCTGTGATTGGTCTCTAATGGGAAAGAATGTCTGAGAGTCTGTGGAAGAGTGCAGGGTGTTCTGCTGGTCAACATCTTCCTTTTGTTCGTGGGGAGTGGGAACTGAGCAAACCATTAATCTGTTGGAATTTAGATACGTTTAACAGACTTTAAACAAAACATATATGAACTTTCCCTCACTCAATTTATCCGTCTTTTACTGAACTGACTGGAGAGCCCTTTTCTGTGTTTTCTCAACTTAGGTGTCATGGATTGACAGGGGGTGGGGAGTGTCTGTCACCTCTCCTTCTAACGAGAAGCAAATCCCAGATAGCTTGGGAGGGAGGTGCTGGGAGGCAGTCCAGTGCAGAAGAGGCCAAGAACTATGAAACAGCAGCTTTGTCTGCTTTGACAGTGATTGCTGATCTCTGGATCAGCAGTGTCTTGGTTTCTGACTTCTCTGTGATCCATACTAAATTGCTTTTTACACTGCACTAGGCTAAAACAGCTTGATAGAGTTCACATTTTCATCCCGATATCCAAGATAATGCTGGGGATTTTGAATTGCTGGTGATTGCTTTGCTTTGATTTTTATTATGACAATATGTTTACCAATTTACATCAGAGCCTGAAATCCTATATCTATTTCAGACAGCAGTTCTTTTCAAATATATTTTGATCACTAGGAAAAAAAAAAAGGATGGGGGAAAAATAAGTCCCTTTAACCTTCACTGTCCTAAGTGACATGTGAATACTACAAACTCCTCTTGGATTATCAAAGTGAACTGCCTTGTTGATCAACATCAGGAACAGAGCTCTAAATTAGTCCAAGAAATCAATAGTTTGCATTTCTATTTTCCCTTTTTTATCATCCATAATTATATTTCTGCCTGCCAATCAGCTGTCACCCTGTAAACAATATTTTGCTTTCTTTACTTGTATTCGTTCTGTTTGAAGTTGAAATCACTCTGTACAAATGTGGGTGATGAAAGGCGCTTTAAAATTTTATTGAATTATGATGCTAGCTCCTGCTTGAGGGAGAAGAGCGAGACTGCACTGCACAGACATGTCCTAGCCTCTTTCCATGCCAAAATGAAATCAGGTGCAGCAGCTGCAGAAGTCTATTCAGCGACCATAGGCCTTACAGGCTCAAAGGAATCATTTAAAGCATCCAAATGAAACAAATCCCAAGTTTACTTAAAATCTTGCATTTCCTGGTGGATCAAGAGAAAATAAGTATTTTATAATCTTATGAACCCCAGAAAAATCACTGTCATATTTCCTTTTCTGAATTTCGATTTCCCCTCCAGAAAGTCTCTCCTTAGTGTTACCATCCTTCAAGCAGTGGGGTTCTGGCTGGCAGACGCTCGGCTGAATGATGAGGCGGATTTTGCCAAGGGTTGATTATGCTGTTTCCTGTAGCTGGCACAGCTCCTGCGATCCAGCTAAACCTGCTCCATCTTCCGCAGAGCAAAGCAGGGTTACACCATAAGCTGTCCATCATGGCCAGCTGCCTTTCTGTGAATCAAACTAAACAAGGTGAAAAACAGGAACTCTGACTTTATATTGAAGACGTTCTAGCATAAGAATTCTTCCTTTTGGATTATTTTAGAAATTTTTCTGTAGGAATTTAGTTCTGAGCTCAATGATTGTATGCTAAAAAAACAAAAAGTCTCCTTGAAGTTTTGCAGCTGTATTTAGGCTGACTATTAGCTCCACAGTAAGAAAGCTTTCTGGCATCAATGTGACTACTTTCAGAGGCAGGTCAGCGAGGCTGAAAAACTAATGCTTGCTCCTCTCCAGCCTTCTGGTCTACACTGTGCTTTTAATCCTGCTGCCTTCCCGTTTAGTCAAGATTCCCTTCTTTTTTTAAATGGCAGTTTTGTTAAGTCTGTCTACAGTTAGTGATTTTTTTGTGATAGCTTACCTACTGAGGCATAAACAAACTTTTTTTTTTTGTAAAATAATTTAGGATTAGAGTATTTAATTCTGTGTTGGTTGCTATTTGAAAACAGTTACATAATTATTAAATATGCAAGAATTTATCTTAAGACAATGTAAACAAGACTTTGAGCACAAATAGGTTGTTTCTACAGTGATGATCATTTTGTTTTTCATCTATATTTGCCTTTCAGGAGGAACCTGGTACATTTTTGCTTTGTTCATCTCTAATACATATGTGAAGGACTATAGTCTTAGAGTTCTCTTGCATGTTTTAAATTCTGAGACACTATTTCATTTTAAATGGTATCTGAAAATGCAGAGAAGTGCATAAAATGCACTGAGACAGATAAGGTGGATCTAACTTGTTACTAATATGGATTTCAGGGTGATGTTATTTTTCTATTTGGATTCCTTTCAACATAATGGACCAGGGTAGACTTTTAGTAGCAAGGTTGACACACAACTCGATCACCTTGCTCACTAAAATCCTCTCACACTTCAGTTCCTGCAGCATTACCGTACCTGCAGTCCACGTCTTTGGGAGAATCTGATTCTTCCTTACAAAAATGGTTACACAACAAAAATAGAATAGATCCACCTGGACAATGTAATGTTAAAAACTTGCCCAAATTTTCTTTAAATTCTAAGGTGGAAGAGAGTTAACTGAATAACCTGAACTTTACATGACAGGTTGTAAATTCCAATTTACTTGCCTGCTTACATGGGGAGAAGCCTGTAATGTGAAAGACTTTCTGCACAGAGAAAGAGATAATGGCCGAAGCTGAGTTTTCAGTTGACTTTTGTTTGTTTTAGTAAGTATGACTGAGAATGAGCAAACAAAAGGCTCATGGGATACTCTGAAAATGCTGTTCTTTCATCAAACAAAAACTACTTAATGGTGGAAGTGCCTCCTTGCAACGTTTCCAGCTGATTAAAGGTGACAAGATCTTACAGGAAGAATCTTTCTGAAAAGATGCTCTATGCAGTTTTTTGACACTGACAGATATATGGTGAAAAGAAGTGCTGTTTTTGTTGGGTTTTTTCCATTGTTCTTTGTAAAGCTCTCTGTTTTAAAAAAAGGTAGAACAGTCACATTTTATTTCTAGAAATAGATTGGATGATAGTAATCTTCCAAATAAGCCACAGGAAAAAAAAATCATCATTACCTACTGCATGTTTCATGCTTCAGAATTGAAAATTACTAATATTGAATCTAATAAACCTGATTATATTTGTAAACTACAAAAGAAGTCATTAACCAAGGTTAGGTCTGAAATATGGCTAATGTATACTTACCTGCCAAGACCTATTCTCTAGCTTGATATGTTCATGCCATCTACTTCAGCAAGTGAGAACTTTGTTGGTAGCTTCTATTTGAAAATACCTGGTAGAGCTGGGTTTGAATATCCTGTCATGGGATGGTGGATGTATGCCTGATACAGCAGTTGGGATATATTTATTCTGAGGTTTGCACAAATATGTAATCACAGTGGTGCCTCTTGTGAAGGCAACCTGTGCGTGCTGATGCCTAACGGATAAGGGGCAGAAGTCCTCTTAACCATGGACTATCCATTTCAGTTTGGTATTGTAGTGTCTTCCACAGATGGTCACATTTTGAAGCATTGTTGATGATTACTGAACCATCATAATGGAATAAATATATTTAACATGCAGGGTAATAGCTGAGAATGCCAACCGTATCCTGGGCTGCATCAAAAGCAGCATGGCCAGCAGGTCGAGGGAGGGGATTCTGCCCCTCTCCTCCGCTCTGGTGAGACCCCAGTGAGACCTGGAGTTCTGCATCCAGCTCTGGAGCCCTCAGCACATGAAAGACATGGACCTGTTGGAGCGGGTCCAGAGAAGGCCACAAAAATGATCAGAGGGATGGAACACCTCTCCTCTGAGGACAGCATGAGAGAGTTGGGGTTGTTCAGCCTGGAGAAGAGAAGGCTCCAGGGACACCTTCTTGCAGCCTTCCAGTACTGAAAGGAGGCTTATAAGAAAGATGGGGACAGACTTTTTAGCAGGGCCTGTTGCAATAGAACAAGGGGTGATGGTTTTAAACTAGAAGAGGATAGATGTAAACTAGATAGAAGGAAGGAATTGTTTACAATGGCAGTGGTGAAACACTGTCACTGGTTGCCCCAAGAGGTGGTAGATGCCCCATCCCTGGCAACATTCCAGGTCAGGTTGGACAGGGCTCAGAGCAACCTGATCTAGTTGAAGATGTCCCTGCTCACTGCAGGAGGGGTTGGACAAGATGACCTTAAATGGTCATCTATTGGCTGTCCCAACTTCCCTCTCCTTGCAAGATGAAATTCTGTTCATCAAAGTTTTGGTATATGGGCAAAGAGAATACAAACTTCAACTTTACTTGCATGGAGACATATTCCCACAATGAGAACAGCTTAGAAATTGTGAGAGAGTCTTGAGTTAGACCTGTCTATACTTGTAATGCTTATTTCTTATAATCCTGAATTACATCTTCCCACCTTTTTAGGTTTATCATGGCCTATTTTCTTCTTTGGTTTACCCATCAGAATCAATACATATTACCCAGCCATCACTAGTAATTATAGAGAAATACCCCAAAAAATTTTTACCCCAATGTGACTTACTTTACTACTAAGTTTTTAATTGATGCATACGCTGACATAAATAATAGCTGCTCTATAATCATTAATTTAAATGATAACAGAAACAATTGTAATACTTAATAGTGTTACTGGTTTAAAAAATGGTCAAATGTAGGAGTGATAAGCTTATGATGTATGGAATAAAGTAATTAAAATAACAACAGTGGCATTAAATTGCATGTTGAGTAGAAGCTTTAGATTTTAATTAGACTAAGCATACATTCATCCTTTTCATATTTTTTTCCTATTCACATAGCCAGAACATAATTCATTTTGACATCCCTGACTGTGGTAGCTACTAAACCAATTTGTTTCACCACATCTTTTCTATTCAGGGCGTTTTTCAAAGGGACGTTTTGATGCATCTTTGGGTGTAGGATGGCTGGAATCCTAATGGAAACCTGAGAACGAATTGAACAATTTAGATTCTTTTTACTCTGGTAACATAGATATACAGTTTGCTGAGTGGCAGCTCTGTAGGTAGTGTACATAAACTCAAATTATTTTTCCTTTCAGGTGACATTAAACAAGCTGTCACAAAATAATAAATTTCTTAGGAAATTTCAATCTGTTTTCCTCTTTCACAACTCCATTTTTTAGTGTAGGTTTATATCTATCCAGCCGATTTGCTGCCCTTTAGTAAAAATCACATCCAGTCAGACACAAACTATTGGTGATGCAAAATTGTTTAACCTCTTTTGTTCAGGATGGTCTGATCCAGAAGTTGCTTGAAAGATTGTATTTAATCTTCATATCAATACTGTCATGACTAATGGGAGACTGGGGATAGCAGGCAGGGGCTGGGAGCAGCTGCAGCCACTTCTGTTTCTTGGAAACCAAATGGGTGAAATGAGGAATTCTCAGCCCAGTTGTGCTGGGAAAGCCAAATGTGTGTGCTGCCTTGCTGCTGTAATCTGTCAAGGCAAGGAATCTGTGATTCTAACTGGCATAAATTCTGAGATGATGAATTTGGGTCTTTTGTTTTTCTGGCATAAAAGAAGGGATGGGAGAAAAAGAGAGGGAGTGAGAACAGATTTTTATTTGTTTCCACTGTAAAATATATGGATTTGGGATTTATGATTCCCATAACAGAATGTTGTGAGAGCATTGAAGGAGTTTTTCTCCTAATATTTTCCTTGTTTGGTTTGTCTGGGCTGATTGCATCCAAATGACCAGATACTTTCAGCGGTCAGAACTGCGTCCAAATTGCTTTGTAAACTTTTAAAACCATCTGCTTATCAGCTCTCAAAATGGGGGAGAATTATTACATATTGCACATATTTCCTGACATTCCTTGATATTGAACCTTGCTCAAACCACTGGAACAGTCTTACCATATGAGGAATTCACAGCTCTCATACTGTTTCATAAAATTGTACAAGTTGTATTGGTTTAAATTTGCATTTGGTTGTTCTCTCTGTGCTTGGCAGTCCTATTGCTGAGGTACTTCCAGTTATGACTTCACCATGTTACCGTCTAATGTTCGTGTGTGGTTTTGTTTCTTTCACAGCTGAGTTCCAGGGTAGTTTGATTTGT
Source organism: Phaethon lepturus (assembly GCF_000687285.1). Classification (NCBI taxonomy): domain Eukaryota; kingdom Metazoa; phylum Chordata; class Aves; order Phaethontiformes; family Phaethontidae; genus Phaethon; species Phaethon lepturus. The sequence goes on from NW_010539798.1 coordinate 11,016, forward strand.
GGTAATGAATATGTAGTAATTCAAAAACTATATTGGAAGAGCTGGAAGAAAGCACCAGCTTGTAAATACAGGTTTACTAGTGAGTCAGTTCAGGATAGCGCTGTGGAAGGTTTATATGATCGGTTTTAACAGAGAATGCCATCTCATTGATTCGGTGTTCAAAATGAAGCCATTTGAGTGTTGTTGTTTTTTACATTTAGAAAGTAGTGACCTTATTCCATAATTACAAGACAAAAGCCATAAACAATAACTTATGCCATTATATATATGAATTCATTTTATGAATTCTGCCATTCATCAGAATTTTACATGCCTCAAGAGGAAAAAAAAAAAAAGAAAGAACAGAATAGAATATTTCAGTTGTAAGGGACCTACAATGATCATCTAGTCCACCTGCCTGACTACTTCAGGGCTGATCAAAAGTTGAAGTGTATTATCAAGGGCATTGTTGAAATGGGGCATTGACCACCTCTCTAGGAAGCCTGTTCCAGTGTTTGAGCACCCTCTTGGTAAAGAAATATTTCCTAATGTTAAGTCCAAAAATAATCTAGCAATATTAATTTGCATCTCTAATGACATACTATATTGAAATAAAATCATGACACTGATCTTATTTTAACATTTTTTAAACATACATTAACAAGTAAGAATGTTTTTTAAAAGAAACAGTAGATGTATCTAACCAGCATTACTGTAGGACTTAGCCTCAAATGTAAAATGTTTTATTGAAGTGATGTGATAATAGTTAACATCATCACTGCTGTCACCTTGAGTGTCCTGCGTACTGATTTCATAGGATATGTTAAAATATTGTTAAAAATATTATCTTTAGAATTACTTATTTTTTTGCCTTGGGGCAAGATCTTCAATTTTAGTCTGTTTACATGTTTCAGGACTGTACTCTAGTTGTTGCCTACTTCCATAGTAGCCTATTAAAGAAATTTTCATTATGCTATTTTACTCTTTGTCTCTGTGTTTCCCACTCTGGTTATGTTTTTTTCTTCACACTTGCCAACCTTATTTCTGAATCATGGTTGGCATTGTCAAAATGTAGACAGCTCATGGTGTCCATGATCACCAGCCATTTCATCAGGTTTTGGATAGAGAGCAGTTTGGAAGTCTTTTCCTATCACAAGATTAGTGTTTGCACCTAATTCTTCAAGCTGACCGTTATTTAGGATGTTCTTTTGTTAGTTTTGATTCACACATGCAGAATATGATTTTTATGTTCTTCCACTCTTTTGGGTTCCAAGAAGATGGGATTTTTGGGAAAGTTTGCTCAGTAACTGGTTGGTTGAAAGCTGTACTCGGAGCCCGTTAACCTCTATTAGGTTAACTGAGACTTTCTGCCCTTTTTCTCTGGCTTAGATTACACCTGCCAAATTAGATTTCAGATACTTCTGTTTTTCCCATTGTCAATGGGACAAAGTTTCCTTTGCAGTGTGTTCTTGAAGGTTAGATGTTTAGATTTTGGTGCTGGCAAATATTATGAGCATGTACTTTATTTGTGCAATATTTCACCTTTCAAAGACGAGATGAAAACAATGTTTAGAATTTCTAGTCTAGTATTTAACTATTATGCACCTTAATCAAACATATAACATAAAAGATCAATAGATTTTTGCTTCAAGTTAATTCTGAGGTCAGTGTATACAAGAAACTGTGGAATAAAATTTATTTCATTACCAAGCAAAGTCACTTAGCTTATAAATTTTTAATGAAAGGCCATTAATAAAGCTACAGATCAAATTTAATATCTTCTACACTCACTACTGTGAAACTTTTTACAGTCCATAAATTTACTTAAGTGGTATTTAAAACATGTCAGGGTTTTTTCTTCAGTGAGAAAATAAGTGCAGACACATTTTTCCTCCTACAGATCTTCTGCTCAGCAAGATGAGTGATTGAAACATATTGTCTGTTCTGTGAGCATAATATACGCTATGCAGAATCTTTTGGTCAGGATTTTGCCAAAAGGCTACTCCAAAGTATATTTTAACAATGTGTCTTAGTTTTATTATTTGAACTTGAAATATTCAGCTTTTGTCACGTTGTGCTGAGGTAGAATCATTTTCTGTACACCTGATCTTTCTGCTTGAAGAGATTTGATTATTGCAATACTTTGGTTTTGAAAGAAAACAGAAAAATCATCAAGCAGCTTATTGGTGCAGAAGGGAGCCACTCTCACTTCTTGGATGATAGCAGCCCTCAAACATGTTGGGCTTTTCAAAAAGTACCTGTTTCTACTCAGTTTGTTGCCTTTATCTGTGAATGTTCTACAGCTTTGGTCTTGAGTGTATGAGGAACCATCTATCCATCCTTGTCCTCACCATGACAACTGTAATCAGATGGCATGTCCAAAATGACTTTCCCTACTACTTCTTGTTTGGTGTGATGACAGGTTGTCCTAAAGAAAGTTCTTTAGCTCCAAAACTTTCCTGGTTGCTCTACCACAGCATTTATGGCCTTTTCATTAGGATGTGGTACCATGATCGGTTTTTGTCCTCAGGTATTTACTTGAAAAAAGATTGGCAGAATAGGAGATAATAGTTTATTTGAGGGAATGCCCTATTTATTTATTTTATTTTTCAAAAGGGCAAAGTGTCTCTTTATTTGGACTGAACTGTATTAATGTGCCATGAGAACAACCAAGCTAAATTAATGCCAAGAGGTCAGGATCCTGGTACCAAAGCTAGGGTCTGTGTTAACAGTGGAGGGTGGGAGGTAACGTGCACAGAAACCACCTGGAAAGGGATTTATGTAACTGCAAAAAGATCTCCTCCTTGGGTTGTCACTCTCTCATGCTCTTGCCAAGCAAGAGCCATAGCTGGGTTGTGGTTTTTGTTGGGGTTTTTTTGGTTTGTTGTTTTTTTTTAAAATGACAGCAAAAAAGGCAAATGCATTTGGCTGTAAGTTGGTGGGAACTATTATTACACTCAAAGTCTTTCTACTTAAGAAACATTTTAGTGTCCAGGTTAATGTCTGCATGGGGAGGGGAGGGATAGGGGGCAGGTGCACTCTGTAATATTTTTATTTATAACTTTTTTTAAAAACATAATTATTCTAAAAGCAACTTTTTCAAGGAAATCACTGCTAGGAGGTAGCCAACTTCTGTCTTTCATTGCAGCTGCACTCTGAGTGTTACCCTGGAGCAAGCGATCATTCTGGCTCGGAGCCATGGGCTTCCTCCTCGCTATATCATGCAAGCTACAGATGTCATGCGCAAACAGGTAAGATGCTCGCTATGGGCAAGATCTTGATGTTTCCTAACAGGAGGTGTTACCATCAAACAGGAATGACTTCACCAAGCATTTTTTAACCCCCACCTTAATGTTGTGTAATGTCGGTGTCAGTTTTCTCAGTTTGGGTATTTTGCTGGGGGTTTTTTGGGTTTTTTTTTTTAAATTTTCTTCCTTTATTTCTGACTGAAAGGTGTTTGTTTGTTTGTTTTCAAATAACGGAACAGGCTGTCTTTAACCAGATTCTTGCTTTCTCTGTATGTGTAAATGGATGTTAATTTTTACAAGATTACGGTTTTACTTAACAATTTTTGTATAGTAATTGCTGTGGCATCGCCCTTACATCCGAATAGCCTGTTGAGTAAGACAATATTTATTTTAATATATATTATCCATAAAAATAACTTAATATTATTAACTATTGTTAATAAAAACTGGCTCATACTGAATGAAGGGGAAACATAGGAAGGAAGAGGAGAAATAAATACTGTGGTTCTTAACTTTCCAGGCAAGATTTCTGAGGACAATGTGCTTATTTGAAAATAGTGTTTTTCACTCTTTGGTCATAATATAATATTAGGATTTAGAGGCTGTTGTGGATAGATAACCACCTCAACATGAACTCTGAGTGCTAAAGTATGACAAAAAATGCTGGATTAAAAGGCAATATCAACTGAAAATGGGGAATATACTCTTACTATATTGGCAATACTTTTCGTGGAATATCTTGTTATCAGATAAATGCTATCAAAAACATGTTTGGAATCTTGGAAGGAGTTCAAAGGAGGAGCATGAGTGATCCAGAGATTGTTAGACAAGGCTTATGAAGTGAAGATTAAAGAGCTCAACCTATTCAGCTGATCACAGAGGGATTGAGTGGGGGCTTAATTGCTCTGAGTGCATATGGAACGTGTGTCCCAGCCTATGGTACCTTTCAACCTTATGACAAAAACGTAAACAAGATACAGGGCCTGCTCAGTCTTGAAGTGAAAAAAAAAGTTAATTAAATATTGGAACAATTAATCACAGATAAGACAAGATTCATAATTTCTGGGTTTTAATTTGCATCTAATTTTATTATTTTCATTAAGTCGGCTACATATTCTATTCAGCAATCACAGTTTAGTTGTGGAAATTATTAAACAGCTGTACTTTACTTTTAACTTGCCATATATAAAAATATACATATGCTAGATCAAATCTGTAGTCTGTTGAAGCAATTGCGTAGATATTCCCAAGACATAGATTCTGATCAATTATATGTGAGTGCTGCTGCCTAACATGGGTATATCAGAGTGATTAGTCTCATGCCTATTCATATTGGACTTTCACTTTATTCAGTGCTTAAATTAAGTTTCTGTGGTAAACAAATACCCTCAAGGTTCTTGAATCAGGTTGTGTAGGTCTGCTCAGGAATTACAGCTTTAAGTTGACTTGAAAAGAAAGCTACTGCTATATAAGAATAAACTTGCGTCGATAGGTTGATATGTCTGCTCCTGAAGTCCTAGACAAAAGGGAGATCTGGGTATTTTGCCATCAAAAAACGTGGGCTTAGGGTTGTGCATACATCTGCTTGCAGGATGTATTCCGTCAAACGGCACATTTTCAATGTACAGTTCTAGACGGTTTTAAAAATGCCGATTCATTTATGGATCTTCTGCAGTTTATTAAATGTAAAAAAAATAGTAACTTGCATGGTTTTGAGCAGCTGTAACTGTACTTGCTCAAATAAAGATGTAGAAAGCAGCCTGCAGTGGGGCTACATTCTCTGAAGTAAAACAGCAGGTGATCAATAGCTGTTAGAGATACCAATATCTCAATACCACCCACAGACACTGCAAATAAAGTCTGCTAGTATATCAAGCCAGACTTTTTTCACACATTTTTCCTCTTGCAGGAAACCACTACAGCATTTAATAAACTACTAATATTTTGTTGTAATTTTAAATCAGTCTTGGAGTCTGTAGTAGAAATACAACCCTCCATTAAATTCTAAATGTTTTGAAGTTATTTCAACAATGCATTATAGCATTTTCTAGAAACCTGTTCTGGATTTAATGATTAAATTATCTGTAGGATTTAACTGTCAGGAGCATAATGCAGGCCATAAAACTTGGAGGGGAAGAAAAAAAAAGGCTGCTTGGCGTTTGATGCAGAACATTTAGTTAAGGGCAATACTAGGTCTTTTACCTGGCTTAATACAAAAAATCCAACCAAACAAAAACTTCATTAGCGCATTTACACCCTGAATCTTTTGTGGAATGAAGAGATTAGCCACAGGGAGGTACGAATGAAAGGCCATCTATTTCATCTGTCACTCTGGAGAAGCCAGCAACATTAGCTTCTGGCACTATCAGTTTTCCACAAGGGGAAATTGTCTCTACTCAAAGCTGATACCTCTTCCAGCTTGGGGTACCAGCACTGAATAAATGGAGACATCTGATTGAATGGATGAACTCAGGAAGTGGTTTTTTTCTTTTAAATAGAATGAGGTCATGATCATGTTTAACAAGACTCATGGTAGCCCCGACTATATCGTTGGAACAAGTTTCAAAGTAATTGCACCTATTATTGTGAGAACTAAAGAAAAGAGACCAATTTGTGGGAGTTGGTATGAACTTGGGTCTGTGGGATGGTTTTAGTTAAGTGGTTTCTGTTTTTCATCTGCTAATCCAGTCTGGATTGATTTCTAAAATAAAAATTTTGACAAAACATCCCAACTATCTTTTAGTAACTTTATTTACCCGTCTATGTTTACATGAATAAACATCAGCACCCACAAAATACTATGTAAAGCATCCTGACAGGAGTGTGTCTTCAGGATGCAGCGAAGCGTGGAGAGGGCAGAGGTCTAGGAAAGGAGCTGCAGGAGGGCACAGGGCTCTGAGGAAGAAAGTTAACTAAAAAACTGATAAATAGAAAAGGCTAGGAGAGAATTTGTGTTGTCTTTTAAATGAGTAATCATTTTTCTGTGCCTTTTCATGAGTATAACAGCACTGCATTTTGAGTAATTCTCATAAGAATTGTACTGATTTAGAGCGCTCTGAGCAGGGCATAAAGAGAATCTGTTTTCTTTATGTGACTGGTTCTTGCTATCCTTAAATTAGTGTGTAGCTTGAAAAGAAACCTATCATTTTTTCTCATGGGAATGAGAATACTTGTTCATATATAAGGGGCCAGATTTATGGTGGTGTCTTATCGGAGCTGCCGGCGTCTTTCACTAGTGCTCGGGCAGTACTGGTACGCAGAGGGAAGCATTCTGGACCTGCATAGCTCAACTACCCTTTATGCCTATGTGAGACAGTGTCAATCTTTATATTGCTATAGCTTTAAGAATAATTTTGGAGAAATATAAATTAACAGTATATTGAAATAGAAATGGTATAATGGTGCTCAGTGGAGACAGAGATGTCATGTAGCAAGATGCTAGTAATTCTTGGGGGCTTTTCCTCAAAAGAAATAAGAATCTGGTTGTTGTAAGGAAGGTATAATTTGTTCTCCTGCTAAACAATAAATTACATGGTTGTATGAAGCTAGACTCCTTTTTAAATCAATGTATTTGATTTATTATCTGAGCAAGACACTAAAATTAATTTATCTAATGAGTGATGCAAGTAAAAATAGGCTGGTTTTCTTCTCAGAGACAGTCACAGCATTAATGTTCAGGACCTACACATGATTAATGTAGTTAGTTTTCCCATGTATATGTATATTCTGGCTCTCAGTTTTGTTAATCATATGCCAATCTCAGCAGTCTGTCATGGTGGGGTTTCTTTATTACATAAAATTTTAGAAAATGGCACTGAGAAAAGGACACTGAGGTGATGAAGGTCTGAACTCAACATGCCTAACTGTAACCAGCACCGGATCAGCTGTCCTTATGTAGTTCATGACAGACACTTGTCACATTTGTTTTTAAATCTCCAGTACTGGAGACTCCTGCACAGTGCTTCTCAAGTGGTCTATTCCAAAGTATCCTTAACCTTTTCATTAGGATGTTTTACTTAGTGTCTCATTTAATTTTTTTTTATTTGTTTGTTTCCCTGTCTCCTGTCTTCTCGCCAGTGTACTAAATTATCCTTGAATTAGTGTGTAGCTTGAAAAGAAACCTATCATTTTTTCTCATGGCAATGATAATACTTGTTCATATATAAGGGGCCAGATTCATGGTGGTGTCTCCTCGGAGCTGCCTTAGAGACCAGATTTTACACCCTTTTTAGCAATAGACTTTTAGTATTTTCCTGCACCTGGGTCGGATCAACCCCTGGTAACAGTACAGGCTGGGGCATGAAGGGATCAAGACCAGCCCCACTGAGAAGGACTTGGGGGGACTGGTGGAGGAAAAGCTGGTCAGGAGCCAGCATGTGTGCTCATAGCCCAGAAGACCAACCACATCCTGGGCTGCATCCAAAGCAGCGTGGCCAGCAGGGTGAAGGAGGTGATTCTGCCCCTCTACTCTGCTCTGGTGAGACCCCACCTGGAGTCCTGCGTCCAGCTCTGGAGCCCTCAGCACAGGAAAGACATGGACCAGTGCCTCAGAATGGTTGCTTTCATATTGCTGAACATATGGATGGAACATGGGATGGAACACATTTTCTATGAAGAAAGAGAGAAAATTGGGGTGTTCAACCTGGAGAAGAGAAGGCTCTGGGGACACCTTCTTTCATCCTTCCAGTATTTAGAGGGGGCTTCTAAGAAAAATGGGGACAGACATTTTAGCAGGGCTTGTAGTGATATGACAAGGGGTAATGGTTTTAAACTAAAAGAGGAGAGATTTCAACTAGAAAGAAGGAAGAAATTTTTGACAAAAGAGTGTGGTGAAACACTGGCATAGGTTGCCTCAAGAGGTGGTAGATGCCCCATCCCTGGAAACCTTCAAGGTCATGTTGGACGGGGCTCTGAACAACCTGATCTAGCTGAAGATGTCCCTGCTGATTGCAGGGGGGTTGGACAAGATGACCTTAAATGGTCCCTTTCAACCCAAAGATTCTAGGATTCTGTGATCCTATTTTGAATGTTATTATTTTGAATATTCAATGTTTTGAATATTACCCCGTGTCCTATTGCTACAGGCCCTTCTAAAAAGTCTGCCCCAAATTTGGTTATCATTTCCCTGATAAGCCATCTACTTTTGTAGATAGAAGAACATCAAATAATCTGATCTTTCTTTTTTCAGTTTTCTTACCTAATCATCTTCCCTATTCTCCTCTGAAGTCTTTTCAAGTTGTCTTTAAAGATGAAAAGTAACTATGAAGAATTACAAAAGACTCTTACAGGACTTCATCATAGAGCAATTAAATGGCAGATGAAAATCATGTAGATAACTCTTAAGTGATGCACATGGAGGAGAAAACAAACCCTAAGTTCACACTCAAAATAATTGACTGTGAGCTTGCCATTACATCTCATGTTCAAGACCTCAGCATATGATACAAAACATAAGCTCAATTCTTAGTAGCTAGCAATAAAGCAAATCAGAAGTTATAATTGCTTAGGCAAGGGTAGACGATAAAGTAGAAATCATGCTGTCATGACCCTTCATTTTGAACTATCTAATGTTCTGATCCCTTCCATAAGGATGTAGCATAATGAAAAAGGTTCAGAGAAGGTCAGAAAAAATTAATGGTTGGGAATGGTTTATAGACAGGACAGACAGCCAAAATAATCTAGAAATGTTCAGCTTCATGAGTGAAGAAGTATATGACAGAGGTCTCAAGAACATGTGACACAGATAGGGACTGACCATTGTCCTCACCAGTGCAGAACTAAAGGCATCAAAAGAAACTGGCAGGTTCAAACCAAATTAAAATACTGGTTCTTGACAGAACAAGCTAAGATTGTACCCAAAATGTGGATCTCCTTGCACAAGGCGGTTAGTGATGTGAAGTTATTCATGGGTTCAAGATGAGATAGGAAAGAAGAGAGGAGAATCACTGAAATCGATTAAATACCTACTTGCTGCTGAACAGAGGAAGTACTGAGTGACTAACGGTTGAATTCTGGAGGAGTTTCTGTGGAAAAGACATATGTTTGTCATGCTATGTAGTCATGTGTCTTTTGCAACTGTCGAAGACAAGCTTACCGAGCTAGATGAAAAGCTAGTAATACCCCTTTTTGTATTCTGCCCTCAGTTTTGTAGGTACTTCTAGTTATTTTCTCTGTCTTTACCAATATTTTTTTTTCCTAAAAGAAATGTAAGGACACAGTATTTTTTTGTGGCATGTGTTGATTTACATAAACTCTCAGAACCTACCTGTGTGTAACCAGCCAGCCTTTTTCATCTTTTGTTTGAGCTGTAACAGTGAACTTCTCAATTACTTGGGTACCAGATTTCAGTCAAATGCAAGGTCCAGTCTTATTCCATGTATTGAATCAATGATTATACCTTATTTTCACATCACGTGCAGCTGCCATTGCAGCTCTGTTTGGAAAGTAAATTATCTTTGATGTTTCACACCAATCTAAGATCTCACTGTAAGAATTCTGAGGTTATTTTTTTTCTCTGTTATTTTGTCCTGAATTTAGGTAGTACAGAAGGAGAAATAAAGGGAGATTCAGTGTATATATTACAGAGAGAACAAGTATTTTCCATCTCCTTTAAAATGTTAGAAAACATGAAGAGACTGTAAGTCTAACAGATACATTTCTTTGTGATGACTACTTTATATTAATAAGACTGCACTTTAAAAGCTAGACCTCATCATTTAAAAACAAGTTTTACTAATTTTTTTCATATGTCTAAGCTACTTCGTTTGCAGAAGAGTCTGCATTTTTCACTATCATGGTATATGACATTGGGCATGTTTTATCAACTTCCTCCTTACTGAATGAGTTAGTGAGACAAAAGTACCTTCACTACTGTTTTTCCAAGGTTCATTTGAGGTGCAGAGACTAACTTTTCTAGTTGACCCTGCTTTAAGCCAGGGTGTTGAACTAAACAATTTCAGGAGGTCCCTTCCAACAAGATTTTTTTTGTGATCATATGAGTATACAGGAAGATCAGGACCTGCGTTTTTCTAATCCTAATGCAGTGCCTCAGTTTAGGCCATTTTTCTAGATTTAAGTAGAAAGCTATTCATAGGAAATAATCTGTAATATTTGTTTGTTCAGAAGTTCATAGGAAGTAAGTGGCATTTCAGAAAAGGACCGTATTATCCATGCCTTCTACATAAGAATTGTGACAAAAATCAAACAAACTGAAACAAGATGTGTTTGGATTGTTTTCAATATTAAATGTTAATTTTTTGTGACTTCTTTTGTGTTAGTAAGATGTATATGTACTCATTTATTTAATTACAAGTGGAAAGATTTTGTCTCTTTCCTGCGTATTTCTCTAAGCTGAGAATTCATGTGCTGCTTGTTCCCCAACTTACACCACAACTTTAACTTGTTCTCCACCTTAGACGAGGAGAGTTGTTTCAGGACACGGAACATATGTGTTAATTAATCATAATCAATAGTTATGTTAATCTGGAAAGCTCAGAAAACTTTCTAACTTGTGTTGGAATAAATGAAGCAAAATTGTTTTTCTTTCACAGGGTGCGAGAGTACAAAACACAGCCAAGAATTTAGGAGTGAGGGATCGAACGCCACAGTCTGTCCCAAGGTAACTGTTTGTGTCCTAGACCATGATTTTGTCTAGTTTATACCAAATGTTTTCCTAGCTGCTCAAAAGATAACAATAAACATTGACTGTGTTGTGCACTAACTGGTAAGATTTGTCTTTTAATGTACATAAAATCAATTACGTTCTTAGCCATACAGTTTTACTTAAAGTAATTAGTTAGAGAAATTCAGGCTACGTAGCACTTCAAACGGTGCCTGTTTTTGAAAAATGAAACCTAGTTCCTGTTAATTATGAAAACACCGGAGTAAGTCCTTCATCACTTGTGATGTTTAGTGGTTTGGGGGAAATATTCATAACTAAATCCATAACGCCATTTGAACGAAATACAGTACTGCAGTATCTCAGCAAAATCATGTTCTAGTTGCTTTTAGACATGATGCAGTCTTTCTTTGTCTCTTTCTGAAACATCCATTAGAATGAAAAATGTGACTGTTCTATATCTATCCAGCTTTTTAATGCTGTGATGGATTGGAGGTATCTGAAATGTTTCTTAACAAGCGCAATACTTATAAATGAAAATAACCAAACAACAGTGTTCTTAATTTTATCTTAAAGTGGTTTTATTTATCCAGTTCTAATTTAAACTTTTTTTTACCAATTTAAAACATAATGATTTTTTTTTACCAATGATAATGAATGAGGTAAACAGATATGTGGAATACGTAACAGACGCACTCTGGTGTTTAAATTTCAGTAAGGAAACAGTGAATTAATAAAACCTGATAGAGGTAACCATGTGATTGAACATATACCCTATCCATAGCCTCGCAGAAAGTCTTCTGGGTTCTGACCAGTAATGCTCAGGAACTTTTTCTTAGGCAATTTTCTACCTTTTTCTCAGATGTCCCAGCTTCTCCCAGTAGGCAATCAGGCTACTGCTCATAATTTGTAACAAATGACTGAACATTGTTCCATGGCTGTGCTCAATCTGATTCTAGAAAAGGAGTGTAACTTTAAGTGTACAAGGTATTAGTAAATCTGAGTAGCAGCTGCCATTCAGTTGCTGAGTAGCAGCATTTGTTGGAGCATATATGCATCCTGAGTGCCCCATAAAGGAGATTAAATAAGATCCAAGAAAAGTACTTATTCTAGAGCAAAATCATCAGCAGTGAAATCACTGCCCGTACAAGCAGATGAGGACGTCCCTTCTCACAGTAATTACTAGCTTAGAGGCAATCCAGGACCAAAGCAGCTTGACCGCCTTGCTTTGTAGGAACCTAAGGCAGTAAAATAACGTTTTATTGCAGTAAAAGCTGCATGAAGCCTTTTTATATTGTGAACAGTATGGGTTTTGGCCTTAAACCCATAAGGTTTTAAACGTAGAACTCTTCCTTCATGACATAATTTTGGAGACAGCCAAAGAGGTGTTGCAAATGAAACTTTTCCCACCTCTAAGTGATAGACCATGTATCTAGATTCAGAACTTTGGTGATAAAGGAAAAGTCTGTATTCTTAAAAAGAAAACCTTAGCCATGAGGCATTTTCTGGCTTTGTATCAGTTGAGAAAAGATCGACTCCTTCCACTTGACAGTCCCACAACATAGCAACGAAAAGCTCAAGGAAAATTGAGATGATTCCTAGAATGCAGAATGGACCAATGCACTGGCCAGTCAGCAGCAACAGCAGTGTTGCAGGAATATCTCACTGACCTCAGTGTTTGGGGCATTTGGAGTACCGTTAGAGAGATAAGTCACATAAGTCAGAATAGTCATCAGCCCCAGTGATACTTTTGACAATATATCGTAAACAATACTGTGGATTCTCAATTCTTTGCCCTGAAAAGAATCTTACCATTAAATTTGGCTCCATTTAACAGCACTTGACAGTGTTCTCAGTTCTCTGCAGCTGCCATTGTTTTCTGTCTTTTCTCAGCTGATCTGTTTGTACCATCTCAAATAGTTGTTCCATATGTATTGACCCAGAACAGGCTGTTTCTGCTCCATGCCGTCTTCAGCAGCTGTAGCTCCTTCGAGATTTATGCAGACTTGTTGTTAGTTTGCTTCAGAGTTCCCCTACATTACTTGCTCTGAAGACAAGTAACCTTAATGATTGCCATTTTAACCTGAAGAATACACAGACTTTGGTACTCAGGGATGAGCTTTTCTGCACATTGTTTCATAGAAATTAGATTTTGCTAAAACATTGCCAAGAACTAACCCCACTGAAATTACTTAGATGATATTCTAACAGTCATTCTGTCTTTTGTCAACTTTGAATGTTACTGCTTTATTACACCAGCAGAATCAAATAACTCAACCCCTGCTTATTTTGCCCTGCATAAAGACCATCTTATTTTCTCATTGGTACACAAATATGAGAGATATATGTATTGGCTTATATATGGCTCCTAACAATACAGTAGTGTCTGGACAATGTGACCTTAAATGATCACGTTTCTGAATCTGCCAGGTGACAGCGTGGAGGAGCCCGGTGATACTCACAACACATTACGGTGGAGGTTCGAAAGCAGGTTTACAATTGCTGTTCAGCTGGCAGAACTGATGCTCTCAGTTCTTAACATCCAGAAACAATTCGGCTTGATAATCACTTCCAGTGAGATGCAGAGAAAAGTTAGTCACCACAGTTATGTGGGTTGTCCCATGGGTTTTAACTCCTAAAGGAACTGAAATCAGAAAACGGCAGCTGTCCTGCCTTGCTCTTGCATAGCCACAGGATGCTGCTTCTGACAGGATGTGCCTAGATGTTGAAGAGGCTTTCAGTACTTGGGGGGTCTGTCAGCCATACGGACCGTGCCTCACGTAATTCCAGTGGCAGAGCATCATGCCAAGAGGGCAACAGCCCATTGATCTTGAATTGTTTGTGGAGCCCAGCCACATGTACAGATTTTTATTTTCTGTGTTGATTTGTATATGATTTTGAAATTTATGATTAGATAAAATGGAGTCATATAAATTAATGTGATGTTTAGCAGGCAAATTTGCAAAACATACTTGGAAAACTCATATACCCTGAGCATCTTAAATATCCCTAGCACCCAAGCCACTGGGCATATCACCACCCTGCCTGTAGCCAGACCTACCAAACTTACTATTTCTATTGCTTTGGTATTTCAATATCAGAGATTCTTCATGTGAAGAGTTAATGCACATGCTGCGTCATTGTCTTTTCATTTTTTGGTTTCTGATGCTTTTTCTCCTTGCTGTGCCATACTTGGTCTCTTCTCTTCGCTGTTCCTTCAATGATACGCTTTCCCTGAGGAAAATGTGTAATCTCCAAATGAGATCATGTCTATTGCTGTTTCTAAATTGCTGTGGTTGCAGGGGAGATACCGTATGCTGGACATACTTGCAGAACAGAAAGCCCGAGTTCAGAATGATTGCCACTTATTTTCACTATTCCTAACATTAGGGTAAAGTTTCAAACACTTGCTAATAACCAAGTCCATGCAAAAGCATTTAAGAGAGATTCAAAATCCCTTATAAGTCAAGGAGTGGCTATTTCAATCTGTACTGAGGTAGCAGGTTGAAGCAAATCTTATTGGTCTTGACTTCATACATGCAAAAACCAGGAGGGGGGGAGAGTTCAAAATCTTCATGCTGGCATGTCACGTGCCTGACATCTGCTTTAGGTTCTTCAAATGGCATCAGTTTTATAGGGAACTGTGGTAAAGTGAGCTCTGACTCTGTGCCGAAACAAAACAAAAATGGAGACAATTGCATTCACCAAGCAGCTTTTCCAATTTAGAAATTCAGAGCAACAACTGGTAATTGGATTACTGGAGACTTAGCTTTCTCCAGAATGGTGTCTTTGGTGCAGAAATATGAGAACTTAATTAAACTGGAATGTCTTTATAAGATTGCTTATAGATGTGTGTTTTAATGATACTACTTTCAGTGTAAACATTCATGCTCCTGAATAAGATTTTACTGGTTTTATATCAGTGTTGTTAAACTGAATTCAGTACCTCTTGTTTTGCAGTGTGGGAAGACTTAAATTTAGTTTGTGTTCCTTAAATTTACCCATTTTAATAATGACCAAGCTCTCAGGATAACAATTGCTTTGTGTTTTGTCATTGTCAGATTGTACAAGCTATGCCAGCCACCACCACCTGTTGGAGAAGAATGAGAAGAACTGCTCCAGAAAAGAATCCAATAATGGCCTTCAGGATACTGGGACTATATGACAAAATCTGACTGCACTATAGCAGTATGTGCCTGGGGCTTTGATAAATAAAGAACCCTTTACTCAGGATAAAGAAAGAAATACCCTAAATATTCTCTGTTGGCATTGAAAAATTACTTCCAAAAAGCATTTCTGGAATCTGTGCACCCCGGCCTTACACTAGGAGAACAGGAATCTTCCTCGGGAATTTTACACTGGAATCAGGTTCATTTGATGTGTCTTGTTCAGCCACACAATAGGCATAGCCAGCAGCTTGAAAACAAATGTCTTGTTCAAAGAAAATGACTTCACTTGTACACTCTGCAGGATGTATTCTTGTGGAAGGAATAAAAACCTAGATAAACTAGGCTTGATAATGAGCATGCACTTCATATTGGGCCCTTTGCACTGATAATCCCTTTTTTCCTGTCACCATCATCATTTCTCAGAATGATGACATTAATATTTCAAGGATATAATGTAAGTGAGGCTTAAAGATGGAAAAAGCTCATCTCAGAATTGTGCCTAATGGCTGCAAGCAGGCTGCTGCTGTGAAGGTGTGCTTGTAATCAGTAAACTCAGCCATGCCTTAAGCAGCTCGTTGTAATGGCCTTTTGGAAGAAATCCCTATGTGGCATATGAGGTGAAGTTTTGGCCTTTTTCAGTTGCTATTAGAATGAAGGAGAAGGATAAATCTGATCTTCATCTATAGCTAGACTGAAATTCAGGCTCTATCTAATGGCTGTTTTACATTGTCGCACCTCTGCATTTCAGAGTTTTCCAGAGTTGTGTATATTCTTGTCTAGTACTGCACCGGCAAATCCACTTAAGGCGAGGATGAGGCAGTATTGTTGTGTTTAACTGGAAGTGTCTGTGGTTTAAGTTGAAGCATAGTTTGGGGGCTTGATGTTTTATCCTACCGTTTCCCCTAATTTGTCAGAATTGTTTTGCGTAGCGTTTCAGTTCTTCGGTGTGGTGATTGTTACAGGTTTATTTTGAAAATTGTACTGAGTATTTAGAGGGCCCAGGGAAAATGTATCTGCACTTGGCTGTTCTTTTGGCCAAAGTATTTTCATAGAAAATGACCCCAAATGGAGTTTCATATGTGAACACATGAAAGCAAAAACTATCTTCTGAAATAGTTCTACTTGTAGCAGTAGCTTCATATTCTGAGCAGGATGTATACTGTCTGAATAAAATTTATTTTTTGTACAGTAGCAGCCTATAGTTATGCTGTAGCAATCAAGCCTCACAACATAATTGTTGCATATGATCTAATAATTTATGAAATCTTCAACAAATATATTAATCCACAGTGAAATAAGTGAGAATTCAAAATGAGCTGTACTCTTGCAAAGAGTGGGTTTTTTTTATATAGGATATCTAGGGGACTTGTTACTTTTCTCCAAAGGAGGAATTAGAGCTCCTACCTTTTCAGTATTGCTTATGTTTTTACACAGACTTTAACTTTGCTAAGAAAATAAATATTTTTATATATCCACAGATATATATGTCTGCGCATATATGTGAGTTTCAATATGTATATATTTGTGTAGTCGTATCAATTACTGGTCCAACCTTAAATATAGAATGTTTGCCTTAAACTGTGACAAAGACATGCAATAATGAACATTTCAGTAACAGTGTCTCCTTTGTGCTTTGAAGTTTACACCCTTTCATAGTTACTGGAAACTGTGGGACTATAATCTTTTTGATTAAAATAAAAACAACACCAAAACCAGAAAACAAAGATTTACTCTGTAGAAACTTTAGAAGGATGACCTAACTCTTGTACCTAAGAAAGAGTCACAATTCCTATAGTTTCTATTCTAGTCAGGATCTCACGCTTTTGGATATGTTTTATTGGCTAGGGTAATTCCCGCTCCAGGCAAAAGCATCAAAAATGTTTCAGTTTCTGCTTGTTCAGACATCAGGAACACAGAGAAGCCGTAACCTCCTTATGTCAAGGATGGTGCCGGTGTCGGCCCCGGCTGCGAGCTGACATCGTCCTGTGAGGTTTGCCCACCTGAGTTTTGGTTTTTTACTATGAGGCAAGTCAGCTGCGTGGAGCTGCTAATCCTGTATAATGTAAAATTACCTAGAGGACAAATTCTGTTGCATGCACACATATTAGTGTAATTACTCTTATCATTTTTTTTTAATTGCATTGAAAATGGTAGGAGTGCAAATATGCCCAAGTAGTCTGCTGTATAATATGGTAATTGCCTAATTCGTTTTGTTGTTGAAAGCATGGGATAACAGACGTTTGTAAACACCGAGGGACAAATACTTACGAGCCAGTCACCGGACCAAATTCTTTAGCTATGTTTCATGAGTGTGCATTAGAAATCTTGACCTCTTGTTTTTGTATCTAATTTTTGGTTCTTTATTATTTGTTTTCCCCTCCAGAGACAGTTTTCAAAAACTTTCTCAGCACTAGGAGCTTCACTGAAGATCCATACTGCAAAATAAAGTATCTATTTAGCCTGGTATCAGAGGGGCTGAGAAGTTTAAGTCCTGGTTGTCTGGGATTACAGGTAGCACGTAAAGATAGGATTTCCAGAAGGAATTGGGCATAAATGAGCAAATGACTGTCTATGGAGAGTGGGTGCCTAATTTCTCAATTTCCTTCAAAAACCAGTGTTATCTCGCAACATTGTGCAGCTTTTCAAACTGCTTTTCTTGTTCTTCTGTGTTCAGAGCACACTGCTCATTCTAACAGATCTGGCTTCTAATAAGATTAGATGGACATTTAAGAAGCCTATTCTTAAACCACAAATTTACATATGTTCATTATTAAAGCTATTTATCTTGTTTGGTATATGTAGAGGATGTATTTGTTCCTCGTGCAAGGTGCACTTGCAGAGTAAAAAAAATCTATTCTTATCACAGTATGTTTATCCTCTCATAAATTTTTAGACCTACAGTTGACAGGAGGAGATGACCAAGAGTGATGATTTACAAGAACTGTAACACCCATCGCTTGTTAAATCTTTGCTTCTACAGCAACAGATTATGCAGCCTATTTTTATGACAATGTGTTGTACTGGTTTAGGGAAAGCATTCTGTATCTAATTTTTACTTTTTCATCCAAGACAAGTATAATTCTTCTGGGAATAAATTCAAGGATCTATAGACATACATTACTGGATACTGACTACCATGATTCGGTGGTCACCTATGGGGGATGTATAGGAGATTTAACAGATGGGAAGGGAGGGTTAAGGGCCAAGGAACAGCTAAGTTGCCACAGGGTTTGTGCTTGGAGAAAAAAAAACATTTTGATTTTAAGGTAGAGCTGATGATGTTTGGCCTATCTTTGTAACCATAATCTATGAATAATAGGATGCTAAACAGTCTTTAATTTTTAAAATGAGCATTGATTTGGTCTAGTTCCCCAAATTAAGTATTTTGCAACAATTGTTTTCCTTCTAGATTGTAAATGTAAATGAATACCAAAATGTATATATTCCAGTTTCTAAATGTCAAACATTTTTGTATTTAGGGATCCATTTTAAAGTAAATATTCCTGCTATCAGCTGAACCAACCAACCAATTTTATGTCCACTGAGAGAGTTGCAGTCTTCAGTGGCTTTTTTATAGCTTTCACCGAGTTTTAACAAATGTGTCAGGTTTTGGGGTTGTTTTTAACTTGTTTTAATGCAGTCAGTAGTGGTCAGAACTGCTCCTTTACTGTTCTAGAGCCAAAACAATTAAACTTAAGCTGATGAGGATTTATAGTAATCATACTTCATTTCATTTGTTAGAATCCCCTAATGGAAAAAAATGAACCAGTTTATCGATCTGTTTTCACCCAGAGAAATTCACAAGCAAACAGTGATTTTTTTTGTTTTATTAATTCATTGTAGGATGTAGTGTATATATATATAAAAATATAAATATATAAAAGACAATTGCCTGAATGTGAGTATACACATCATGGTTAAGCATGATGCTCAAAAAAGGAAGTTTCTTTCATTTATTTTCATTTAAATTGTGAAATCAATAACTGCAGTATATATACATATTGTTCCATACTCTTTACAGCTACTTCATGGATATGTCTGCCAGCATTTTATGCATATTTTGCACCATTTTTCTTTAACATGATGAAAAGAGGAGAGTTTCTCAAGCTAATGCATTGCCTTATGTATTTTATCTCTGTACTTGTTGATAAATGCAGGTAGTGTTTTTCTAATTGTACTCCAGCAGTACACTGACATTGGTAAATTAGATGCACAGTGCATACCTGTCTCAGGATACCTGGCTTTTTCATCATTAGGTTTTGAAGTATAAAAAGATACTGAACTCATATTTTTGTATGCTGACAATTGTGTAGGTTTTTTATATATACTGTATATATCAATCAAGTTTTCCTAAAGAAAATGTATTATTAGGAATGTTTCCTTTTTCCTGCTAGAAGACATGCGTTTATGTTTTCTTGTTATGTATGTATAAATAAATATACAGCATGCACAGTCATACAGATGTTAACACCGGCAAGAAATTTCAGATTGTCCAGAGGCCAATCAAGTAATCATGTCTTATGTTCTTCTCCAAAAATAGCATCTCCATGCTAGAAATCCTGTATGGCTAGAATGAAAGTACTTTAGAAGTAACTTCTACTTCAATTTGAAAGTCCAATGGAGTGTTCAAAATAGCTGGGACATTTCTGCAAGTACTTAGATTTGGACTTTCATGGGAATGTCCACAACATCTTGTGTGTGTGTGTCCTATCCGTTCCATAAGCCAGATTGGAAAGACTAAACAGCTTTATTAACTTTTTAACACCCTGTATATAATGTATGTATTTGGTTATACTTGTGTTACATGTTAAAAATGAACTTAATTTCTGCATTGAGTATTGCACACGTTTTTCAAATGAAGAATATACTGTTTGTAACGTCTCATTAAGCACAAGAGAGCATTACTGCTTTGAAATACTATGGATAAGTACAGCCATACACAGAATCGCTCAGTGAGCTTTTGTTTGAAAACAGTCAAACTAGCAGCTCTGTGGGTAGTTGAGTTTCTTAGAAGTAACCTTTGGAATTTAATGTTAAATATCCTTGAAGTACGGATTTAAATCACTTTTTCCTTTTTTGTAAAGTGCCTGTGTAGCATATATAGCAGTTGCTATATTGATTATGGGTTAAACTAATACTGTGTACTTTTAGATCTATGGTTTATTTTTTTAGTCTAGGTATTAAAGACTGGAATGGTAACAATGTATTACAAAATGTCAGACAGCAATAAAGCCATTCATAATATGAACAGTGCAAATCTCTTTATTTGTAAGCAGGACATAAGTTTTTTGGGGGGTTGTGGGTCTTACACTTCTCTAGGTATGGCTTCTCTAGGAATTCTGCCATTATGAAATTAAGCTTCTAGAAATATATGTTTGTCATAGGAATCTTTTTTTTGAAAATCCGGGCCCAATCTAGTTCATTGTGACAATTAAACTGTATCTCTATAACCAAGTGGAAAACTGAAGCCTGCATGAGCAGTAATCCCTGGCTGTGGGCAGCTGTATTTTGTGAAGGCTGGAAGAAGGGAGATAGGCAGGAAAATCCCTTTCTGGCCCCGTGGTGCCATTACTGTCCCACAAAGGTCCAAAACATCCACAGTTTCTGGCCTTCCCTTGTCTGAAGACTGAAGTGTGAAGTGGTCATCCATCATCTGTTTACTGCTGTGCATAAGGATAACCTGATGAGCGTAACGTGGAGTGTTGCACTCCCTGTGCTAAAGAAACACCTATAAATGAATGACCCTTTCGAGGGATTTGGGAACCTGTTCCTACCTACTGGTGAGATGCCAGAGATTTGATGAGTTGCACTGAATGCTTCTTTCGTAGGACCGAAAGCTGGTGAAATTAGACCTTGCTGAGCAGTTGTCTGTATATGAACAAAGTTTCAATTTCTACATGGTTGTGATCAAGGTCAAAAGGAACTACAACGGTTTTGTAAAATCTCTTTTGTTTTCCATCTCCTCCTAGCAAGGAGGAGGGTGAGGATGAAAGTATTTCCGGATAGCTAGACTTCAACAGATTTTTTTTTTCCTATCATAAGTATTCCTCTCTGTAATTCTGTGAAAGAAGGCAGTATGGAATTTTGGATTAGTATCAAGAAGCAGAAGTGACCCAAAAATTTCAAATATGGCCTGCTTTTCTACCATCATAAGTCAGGTTTCTTTTTTCAGTGCTCCTCATATCTGTGGTCTTGACCTGCTGCCATGTATACATCAGAAATAAAGTCCAAAGAATCATGAATTGCTTTCTTCATCAGTGTACACAATGGAGATAAACAGTGCTTTGAAACAGCTTCTGAGAAAGATATCACTTATACCATTGGGTGTTGTCCAGTAATTTCTCATTTTCATGAGAAATTATTGCTATCATCATGATTTGAAAGTCAAAATGTCTGCAAAAGGACTTGCTACACTTACATGTCAGAGGTCACATGAGGCACAGTGTCAGTCCATGATTCAAAAAATGTAATGTATCTTTGCCTCGCATCAAAGTATGAGTTAGCTAATCATTGGAAGCTAAGACACTTCCTTTTAAATGTTACTCATAAACTTACTTTTACTATGTATTTGATTGCCTTTTTTTTTAATGGCTCATTATGTCATGCAGAAATGGGATAGATGATGCTCATACTTCGCTTGCACTAATGAAGTGGAATTGCTAACAATCACTTCATTCGTGCTTGTAGAAATCTTAATTCTCTGAAAATGCTTTCCCAGGTAGTACTTGATTCCCCTCCTGCCCCCATTTCTGTGTACATTTTCCTCTGTGGAGTGGCCAGGGTCCTGAGGGCACTAAGAAGCTCTAATTGGCCCAACCAGCCTCATCCATGCATCTGCTGGCCATGGGTCCGGGGCAGCATTTCATCTCAGGCCTGGGCAGCTCCTGTCTCCATCCTCATCTCCTGGGTGGACCTTGAAACCTGTGTTATGGGTAGCCTTGTCTTTAGTCCAGATCATCTTCTGCCACTTCTGACTGGACTTTCTGGATGGACCCTGCACCTGATTCAGTATTTCATCTTGTCTGATGATCCCTGGATGTCAGCTGAGCCTGTCATGGCCCTAGTCCTGCCAGGGAGTGGCCACTGAGCTGTGTTCACCCACAGGTCCTGGCTTGTCCTCCCCCAGGAAGTGGACCCACTCTTGCTGTTCCCCAGGAAGAACAGCCAGTGCTGGTACAGGTTCTGCCACATCTAACATACTACCAGCTTGTGTTGCATTAAAGCAGATTAATGGCTTATAGTGTTGGGGGAAAAAAATGCCCATTTCCAGTCACAAAACAGATGGGAGGCCTCTTCCATTGATTCTAATCTTGGGACTAAGGGTGGCATCTAAAACTGCTCTATAGCCCTAATTTGGTGAAAAGATTTGAAAATGTATCTCCAGAACCTGACAGGATGGGGAGGGAAAAAAAAAAAGATATTGATTACTGAGGAGTGCAAGGTAAGACAAACTCTGAGCAGTGTCAACAGAGCAATGAAATGTCCTGAAGATTTGACTTCATTTTTTCAACGTATTTATCACAGTTGATATGTTATTAAACAACTGCATCCTTTATAGAAGACTACATGTAAATTCTTACTATTTTGATGTGCATCCAGAACTCTGTTTTTAAAGCTCGAGGTTTTAACTAGTCATGTTTTGTTCGTGTTATTTAGATTTCTTTATCATGGCAGGAGGAATTTTCCTTATGTAATAAGGTTTTTAACATCCAGAATAAATAATTGATGTCTTTCCTTGTGAAGCGTAACAGCCTTGAAAAGTAGGAGGAAATTGTACTGGATATATTCTGAGACAGTAATCAAATATAAGGAACACCATAGGTTTTGTTTCTGCTTTCATTTAAATGAATAACCAAATTTTCATCGACTACAGAGAACGAATCCATAATACTATGACTATTATGCCAGAATTGGACTAGCTTGAATGCTTGTCAATGTATTTAGTTCACCTAATTAGTGAAATTATTCATTTCTCAAGTCAGAAAGCTTGAGCGGAAATGAGAAGCAGACCACATGTAATCAATGGGGTTTTGTCATCAACCAGCCATACAGTAGGTCTAATCAAACCAATACAGGGCATGATTGCAAGCAAATGAACATCAGTACTGCATTAACTAAAGTCAGTGCATCATCACAAAAGTTAATGACAAAGTATCACCCAGATTAAAAGAGAAATAATGTCTGATACTGATCAGTGCTACTTGCTCACATTGTAATACATTTCAGAATACATTGAGTGACAGTTGAACTCAAATTCAAGACAAAGTGAAGCTTGATTGAATGTTTAGCAATATATTAGATGCTGTTCTGAAATAGGGAAATACATAAAGCTTTTATATATTGAGAAGTTGAGCAGGTGTTTGGAATATTGGCAGCACACTGGAAAATTGGTAGCTTGGGAAACATAGGGAGATAAGTATGATCATGTGCCAATTTTAAAGGACATATTTGGGCCTGGTACAGACAGAACAGACAATAGGCTTTCATTTCTGGACTAGTTTCCATGACTTTGAGAGAAAGCATTAATACTTGAAACTGTAGTATGGGACTAAACTACATTATCTGGATACCCATCACACAAGAGTCATGAGGAGAAAAAAAATCTCTTTTAGACTTAATCCTTATCTTCAAGAATGACAAATTCTCATAGTCTCTATCTAGTCTATTTTTACTTCTAATGTGGGAAATAATCAGTGTCTCTCTACTGTCCTGAGTAAAAAAACAATGTGTTAAATGGGATTTTAAGACTTTTTCCTTATTTTCTTTTTTCCTCTTTCATTTAGTAAACTCACTTGTTCATGTCAGGTGAGATGCCTTTCAGAGGAACAGCAGAAGTTAAGATTCCAGTCACATAGATGTTATGGGCTGCTTGTGCTTTCAAAACCTCTCTTGAAGGCCATAGTCCATTTGGAGCTTCCTGCAGGTACACTTGTCCCAGTGGTGAGCAGTAGGCAAAGAGAATTCCGAAGATGGAGGAGTGACCAAAGTGCTTTTTGTCGGAATTGTGGTAAAAATACACTCTGTTTCCATTGGAGTTTAGCTGTGATCTAAATGAGCTTGTAACAAAAAATACAGTTCAGTATAGTGAATGTAGAATATGAGCCTTACTGATGGTCTTTCATATATCCGATTGCTAGAAAAATAGGAAACAGATATTCTGTACCAGTTAGAATAAAAGTGGGACAACTCCTTATATCATGTTTTATAATGGTAAAATATTTTGAATGAGAAAGGCAGAAGAAACAGTGGAAATCCCTAGTTTGTAAATCCCTAGGTATCCTCAATATTTAAATTTGCTTTAGGCCACATTAGACCAAAAGAATGAGGATGTATCCCTCATTACAATCAGGATTTCAATAAAATTCAAAGCAGGTCAAAATTTTCTCCAAAGAAGTAGAAAATCTGATACAAACCTAGGAACTCCTTCAACTCTTTCTTCCGCTCTCCAAGTCCTATTTCCCTGTTTCCAAACACCAACAATCCTTGTGAATGTTTCTTAGAACAGACTCAGTGGGGAGGCCAAAGAATAAACCAGCATGGAAAATGGACTCTGCTCATGTTCAAAGGAAAGAAAATCACAAGTGCTGAAGGCTTTTCAAATGTGCTGAGCCACAACCATTTTCTGTTTCATTCAGCATTGATCTGATGTATTTCCCTGAGCAGGGCTGTTGGTGCAGTGCAGAATGCCAGATTGTTTCAAAGTTGTGATACGTGGAAGTAGGTCTGCTTTGAGTAAGGTGAAATGGGGTGAAATGGAAGAAATGTGATTCCCCTTCTTGTGAAATTTGCTGTTTGGATCACATACAGGACTATTCAAATATGCTGCTCTGGGAAACAAGAGTTCTTGTCAACCTGGATCTAAACAGTCAGTCTACTGAAAAAAAACCTGCTCTCTGCATCTTGAAGTGACAGTTGTGTAGTGTTTCAGCTACTGGATAGTAGTGTGAAGATGTGGGAGGGCAGACCAGAGATGATGTTGAGGTTCCTTTACTTTGCACTCTTCGTAGCCTGGTGCATCATATGTAGCTTCAGCAT
>NW_010539798.1:36095-63337 GCF_000687285.1 Phaethon lepturus
ATTGCTCCTCTTCTGGAGCACGGCGAGGCTACTGATGCGCAGTCTTGGGTTAAGCACATTCAACTGTTTTCAGGCAGAGGAGAGTATGATGTTTAGTTTGGACTAAGAACTTCCGACTGCCAAGCCAAAAGCACTCTGAAGATTTTTATACTTTTTCAGCACGTGGTCCAGTCTTATGTATGTTAGACGTTATAAATGTATATGCTTTGGATCAGGCCTGCTTTGTTTCTAGATCCTGGTGGCACTTAGATGAGAGCTAGGCTCCAACCTATTTGCCTATCTGCCCAAGGCATACCCAGAGCAGAGCTACAGCTGCTTAAGGGATTTTTCAGTCAGATGGGAGGTGTCTGGGGAGTTTGGGCAGACTCACGAGCCGTTTTGGGTAACAACTTCAGCCTTAATGATTGATGTCCTGATATAGGTACTGAAGCTGTAGTTATCTAAAAGTAAAATTGGAAATTACGTAATATTGTCCAAAAGTGACTCAGGGCTGGGTTAACAGAATACCTGTATATATTCTGATATATATGTATATATATTTAACTGGCATTAACATCTGGATCAAAGGAATTAATCCAGCTTTGGACTCGGATTCTGATCTGCAAGATGGCATCTATTCATTTAGTCATTGGTGTCAACAAATGCTAAGTGTCCAGGTATCTCAATCACTTCTGAGAACAGAACTAACACTCCTGTTCCATTAGTGAGCTCTGATTATTTTACAATGAACATGCAAGTTCTGGCTTATGGCAAGAAAAGTCTTAAATTCCTTTTATGATATATTTGTGAGAATATTAGTCACCAATGTCACCTAGGGATGAGAGGTATTTGGATACCTAATCATGAAGATAAGCACTTGTTAAGCTTTCTAAAGCCTAGTCCAAATTATTTCCATAATTAGGAAATTGGACATAATTAATTTTCATAACTAGGTAGTTAGACATCAAAATGCTTTTGAAAATCCCACCAGGCTACCTATACCATTTGTAAAGAGTTAGCTTTAAAAGTCTCATCTAGATACATGTAAAATGTAAGATGAAGGAGGTAACACAGTGTGATAAACTTCCTTCAGAACAGAAGTGAAATACAATTCTTATAAACACTCTTGATCTTTCATTTATCATTTTCCAGACTTAAGTGCAGTGCACATTTTTTCATACTCACATGAAGTTCCAGTATTTAATATTGTCAAAGCAACAGCCTTTCACTTGTAGTTCAATTCGCTAGGTATTTGTCTAATTTGGCTTGAGTCATCACTGTAGAGACCTTTTCCTGCCAGTCCCAGTGTATGGCAAATTATATTTAAATCCTTACTGGCGAAATGATCAGTTATTCAGACATTCTGGCTTATATTCTGTTTCCTCTTCTCTAATCTTCTTTCCAAATGTCCTTGAATATAAAAATGTCTCGGCTAACCACCTGACGATGGGCTCTCTGGCTGGCTCCCACTCACTGCTAACCTTATGACTGGTGTTGCATTTGTACCACCACAGCTTCCCACGTATCTCAACTACCCAAAGATTTTTAAAAATTGTTCATAATCTTGAAGGTCAGAACTCGAGTAAGTCAGTGTTTCTGCTGAAAGAGTCAGGATGGAACTAATCCTCAACAGGTATTCCCTGAGGATAATGAAAGGCACCATAATAATCTTAAAGGATTGTTATGCAGTCATCATATTCATGCTGTTGCTCACTCCTCTAGATATTACATCATTCTTAGATCAGTGTGGAAATGTTATATATAGTCTCCTTGTCCTGTTGCAGGATTGTAACTAGGTTAGGAAAGGAGCATAGTTTATGACCATAGGAAGGAATTAAGAAGTCTAGGATCAGTTTTCAAGCACTAACATGCACTTAAGTATTTACTTAAAGTGAATACTTAATGCATGGAAACTTTTCTGCTTCAACATCTGTAAAACATTAATAATGCTATTTCCTTAATCTTTAAGGTCTTTCTGTTTCTGTTCTCTCTTTCTCTATAGAAGAGCATGCAAACACTGCTTACAAGCATCTGTATCCAAGTTTTTGATGCTCTTAATGACAACCAACCTTTAAAGTCATGATATTTGCACCATTAAAATTCCATAGTCAACTGCCTGCCTGCTTTGGAATATCTCCAAAACTATGCAAGTCTCTATCATGATCTAGTAAATGATTTAACCTCTTGGGAAACATAAAGTAGGTATTCTCCTGCATATCTCACTAGCAGGAGTTTTCTTAGAAAACAAATGTCAGACCAGAGCTCACAAACAACCTTGAGAGTGAGGTGGTATAGCCAAGTCATCCTCCAGCAGATAGGGAGTCCAGCTCACCTGTGTTTATTGATTTTACTAGCAGTAGAGCACTATATACAGTTACATCAAAGCAGAAGAGGAAGATCCATGTCCTCTGGGCTTTCTGGAGAACTGGTAACTTTTCAGAAGCACCAGCTGACAGAGGCTGCACTGCTGAATCATTCAGCTCTTCTGGCAGAGGCTTCCAGGAACAGCTGAACCCTAATTATTTCACCACATAACTACGGATTATTCCTGTAATAAGGGCTTAAGTGGACCAGACATGGCAAGTCAGGCCCTTGTCAATACTCTTCAGGCTAACTATTAGGATGGTATTTATTCTGAAGCTATCAAAAGAGAAGCTATGCAATTTACCGAGTCTATAATTCTGATGATGATAATTAGCTCTGCTTTGCCCTAAATGTACTAACAAATGTGTCGTTTGCAACAAAATATGTTCAGTGATATTTCTGTATTCTGTCTACATAGTGAGCAAGACACAAGTGAAGTTTTACATCTGTGTATTAATTATTTAGCATGTTCTCATTCTCTAAGCATACAGAGTCTTCTTTTCTCAAATGCCTCCGAATTACCTAACTTGGTGAGGAAGAAAAGAGCAGCTGAGGAGGGGGAGATAAGCAAGCTGGTAAGATCAGTAAGCTCATTAGATAGAGGCCATGCTCAAAACCCAGTAACATTAATGGCAAAACCTCTTTGGCCTCAGGTGGCTTTGAAGGAGCCTTCATTTGCATGAGAAGATGAGAGAAAGCTCTCTCATTTCTACAGATGAAACCAATCAACAGAAAGGCAGTATACCATCTTTCCAAGTTGAGTTCTCACATTATGTGGGGGTTGGAAGCTGGGCAAGCACACAGAACTTTGTGCATTCATGAAAAATACAGACCCTAATCTATCATTGTTACATGGAGGAAAAACAACTATGGAAGCATTAGAGCAACAAATTCATCTTTCATATATCTGTAGATGTGAATTGGTTTTGGATTGTATTCAGGGTGATTTTTTCTTCATGAAATTTGCTCAGATAACGGCATAATGTTGTGGTATTACTATGACTTGGGCTGAATAAATTGTATAAATTGTAATTTTTTAATTCTGCAAAGAAGGGGATATTGAGGCTTTAGCCATTGAAATTGCTCAGAAGCTCTACTAAACATACATAGTTGATTGCCATAGTGGTGGTAATGCTGAAGGAGTTTCTAGGAGCAGGATCACACCTTCGATCATACAGGAAGAAAATGTGTTTCAGAATTTCTGCTGTTCTTTCTAATGGCAAGTATTTTGAAGAGCCCTTGAGGATGCTGAATGTGCAGAAGCATCTTCCAGGGTCAGGTGGCCAAGTTAACGGTGGTTTAAATTTAGATTTGACTGAGCCTTAAAGTGTGTGATTGCTTTAATTTATTTGGAAAATACGTCTCTAGATGTGTACCTGGAACAAAAAAAATCATTCTTCTTGTTAGCTCTTTAGGGAGCTTTAGATGCACACACTATGCATTTGTATAAAAGTTGTGAAACAGAAAAAAAAAGTTTCATGTTGCATCCCAAAGAAAGATTATTCAGACTAGGAATCAGTAAAAGGACTATATTGCCTATATGCATTTGCTTTGATGTCACAGCAGAATACTTACTGGGGAAGCAATGCATTAATACATCAGTTACTTCTTAATTTCCAAAACAAATTAAAAATAAAAATCCAGAGACTGTAAATGTGATGTTCTTAGGACTGTTTAACTTCATTCTTCTTGAAATTTCCTTGACATGTCTGTTTGGTATTCAAAGAAAGCACAATTTGACAATTAATTTTCAAGCCTTCTTCAGAACTTGCAATGAAAAAAGTGTGGCAGAAGAACATATGCCTGAGGAAACAATATGTTTGTAAAACTTAAACAACAAAAAATGCCAGACCCTGCGCCTCCAACACTTAGGTGGAAGAAGGGTTAGCTAGTTTAAGACTAGGTGTGTTTGGCTCTGACTGACTCACTAATGCCTCAAATAACTCCAATTTTATTCCACCTTTTTGAAATACTAGTGATGTTACTTATCCAGAATGTCAAGATGTTTCTTTTCCATGGAAGGTATGATACAGAACTGAATTTGGATTTCAGCATGGCCTCTTACTGGACATAAGTACTGTACATGGGTTTGCATGGCTAACTGGAGCACTGGGTCAAAAGATACTTAAGACTTGAGTGAAGAGTAATAAGATTTAAGCCCCTGAATGATTAAGTTGTTTTGGAAAACAGAATATATCAGCTAAGTTGCTGAGGCTCTGCAGTGCTGTGTTTTAAGGAATACAGAGTATTTTACTGCAAATCTTCATGTTTAGATCTACAGCAAAAAACCTTCTGAGGAAAGGCTTTATGTAGCATGATGGCTATGAACATAAAACAAAACTACACCTATTTCTACAAGATTTTTCTCATGAAATAAGGCACTGTCACTATCACGTCTTGCATCTGTGTTCTGCTATGTATAATGTAAAATAGATTTTGAAAGCTCTTACTCTAAAGGCTGTTTTTGCCACACATGAGGTAGAATTTCCTTTGATACTCTTGTCTTTTATTAAATTTATGACAGTGAGAAGAGGGAGGTTTTTTTACTTAAGAAAACCCTGCTGTCATGTGGAATCTTCCTTTTCTAAAAAATATACATAGCAGTAGACAAAAATAATGCTTATGCAGTTTTATTATGGGTGATACTCGTCTGGAGCACCTCCATAGATTCCAGAGGACTTGCATCACAGCTGCATGTGCTCATTATGAACAGATTTTCAGTAGTGCTGAAAACCAGAATTTCCACTGATTTCACCAAGATCCGTGTGTGTTCACTGAAGCAGACAGTTCCATCTCGGTGAAATACTGAACATGAAAAAAATAAGGCTTATCGGCTCATTGAGAGACTTCAAAATTCAATTGGTACAAGAACAAATTTTGTAAAAGTAATGTAATTAAACCATTAAAAAAATAAAGAAGTGCAATAGAAAAATAAATCCTAATAATGAAACCTGCCATCAAGCAACCACAGAAACTCATCTTCCCCTCCAAAATAAGATTTTTCTAGAACAAGCCTCAATAAACTATTGCATTGATTTCTATAAATAACAGCTCTATAGAGAGTAAAAAAATCAGCCCTGTTACCTATTTTTTTTCATATATTGCCAAACTTAGTTCCAAGCCTTCTACAAACCTTTCATGAAAAAACTGCTGCCTTATACATTTGAGGTCAACAATGAAACAGAATCAAACTAGGATGAAAGCTGGCTCTGTCAAACTTAAAAACAATGAAAACACTTCTGAAAAGTGTTTTGCTTTGTTTTGGATTTTGTTTTTTGTTTTTAAATACCTCAGCATTTTCACACTTTGCCTAGCTTCATATGATAGTCAAGTGATGGGATTCTTCAGGGAAGGCTTTGAAAACTTATACTTTAAATTCCATACCTTAAGGCTTTGATGTAAGTCATGTCTTCCAAGGAATGACCACACCCTGGCCATGCTCATAACAGCTGCAAAACTGGAATACTGGTTTCTTAAGCAACTGGTTATGTGCAGCAGTACAGAATATTGTGCATTCCCAGAAATAAGAAAGAATGTGCATTCTTTACATTTTTTCCAGGAACAAGTGGAGAAAAAGAGAAGACTTCAGCTCCAGATACACCAAACATCAGGCCCCGGACTGTGAAATTCAGGTTGTCCAAGTGGTGGGTACTGGAGATCATCCTGGAGCAAATCCACAGTCAGAATCACTGAACGTATGGGCCTGCTGTAGCACCGTGACTGGCCACAGAGGCAGTGACTACCAGAGGAGCTCTGTAAGGAACATGAAGGCAAGAGGTGGGACATTAGAACAAGCCTAACAACGCTTCTGGGAGCTTATTAAGTTTCCTCTCATAACTGACCATTATGCTATCATGGTAGCCTTCCTTTTGGAGGAGCCACCCCCCTCACAACCTCACCTTGCTTACTTAGGGTTGACACTGGGACCATTGCTGTCCGACACAAGCTTTGACAGGCTGACCAGTGGGATGGCCAGTACCTTCACAGCACAGCTGTGGATGGCACCAAAACATGGGGAGCAGAAGAGGCACTGGAGGATGGGGTATCATTGTGAGAGGCCTCGATGAGCTCGAGGAATGGACCCATGGCAACCTCACAGAGTTCAGTGGTGGCAAATGCAGTGTCCTTTATCTGGAGCAGCAGTGCAGGCTGGGGTAACTAATTGGGTAGGTGACAGCTCTGCAGCCAAGGGCGTGGGGACTGTTGTGATGAAGCTGGTCGTGAGTTAGCAGTTGCAATGAAATCTAACCACATACTAGACTCTCTTAGATTGTAAACAGCAGATCAAGCAAAGCGAGTAATCCCACCTATTTGGCACTCAGGAGACCACAGCTGGAGCACTCTGTCCAGTTTCAAACCCTCCCCCCATTCCAGTACAAGAGATGTCTAAAACTGTAGACAATGCAGCAGAGTGAAGATTGGGCTCGAGCACATGGCGCGCAAGGTGAGGTTGAAGAATCTGAGCTTGCTCAGCCTTGAGAAAAGGGGCTTGGAGAAACGAAGCCAAATTCTTCTGAGAAGTGCAGAGCTGAAGCGCAAAATGTAGTGGTCACAAGATAAAATAAGGGAAATGCAGCATGACCAGTGTTAAGGGAAAGAACATTTGTCACTTTAGGCACTGACACAGTTTGCCCCAGACAGGCTGTGAAATCTATCCTCATCCTTGGAGATTTTCAAAACTCAGCTGGAAAACGCCCTAAGCAATCTGACCTAACTTTGAAGTTAGCATGGCTTTAATGTCCCCTCTAACCTAAATTACTCTGGCTGCTGAATCAATCACCACTAGATGAAGGCCTCAGCCACCAGCACGTCCCTTCCAGACACGCTGACCCCAGACTGGTGGCCAGCTGATTGGTACAAGTTAAGGCCTATGGGCTCCACAGGCTTCCTGGCTAGATGTGGTGAGCCACATTCTCAGATATGGCTGGCTGCCTCTGAAAATTCTGGACAGGCTTCCTGGTCATGCCAGGAGTGTTGAACCATGTGTCTTCAACAAGTAGCATTGATCTTCTGGACTCAAACTTCCTCTTTACGATGGGGATCCTTGCTAGAATGGTGTCAAACAGTCCAGTGGTCAGACACCTAAGCTGCTGATTGGAAATGTCTCCTCTACGCACTGCCAGTTTTCAAGCATCAGTTCTTGCAGATAGGTGACTACCTACGTAGCAATTACTCATGCTACAGAATCATGGAATCATAGAATCTTTGGGTTGGAAGGGACCTTTAAAGGTCATCTAGTCCAACCCCTCTGCAATGAGCAGGGACATCTTCAACTAGATCAGGTTGCTCTGAGCCCTGTCCAACCTGACCTGGAATGTTGCCAGGGATGGGGCATCTACCACCTCTCTGGGCAACCACTGACAGTGTTTCACCACCCTCATTGTGAAAAATTTCTTCCTTCTATCTAGTCTAAATCTGCCCTCTTTTAGTTTAAAAGCATTACCCCTTGTCCTATTGCAACAGGCCCTGCTAAAACGTCTGTCCCTGTCTGTCTTATATGCCCCCGTTAAGTCCTGGAAGGCTGCAATAACATTATGCAATGCTGGATGCTAGGGAAAGCCAGATGCGCTTCAGATGGCGTACAACCTTGAGCAGGAGTAGCAAGAGGGGCAACAGCAGGCAGCAGTTACCGCTGAACTGTTGGTAGTTGTGGATACCTCTGGCTGTGTCTACTGCATGATGTTTCACCAGGTGTCACACAAGAGGCCTCTGTGCAGATGTGAAGACATGCAAGGTAAGTGGCATGCCAAGCTGCACTGCAGCTACTCAGCAGAGTGGATGAAGTCAGTGTGCTCAAGAAAGCACTAGTCTTGAACTTGACATTACCATAAGTAGTTGGCCTCTTCATCCTTTTATGGATCTCAGAGATAATGGAGACACATATTTACATTTCTTTACATGCCAAGAACATGACTACGTACCACTTACCCAATTATTACTGTTGACTTCAAATGTGTGGTGGTTGTGTTAGCAATTTCATTAGACTGTCAACTGAAAGGCAAAGAAAGATAAAGATCAAATGCTTCATCACTTCTGGATAAAACTATTCAATGACAAAATACAGTAGAAAGCTGAATGCCAATTTGAAACTAGTAACCCATTTTCAGTCTTTCTCAAATAGCCCTGGACACCTGCATGGGAGTTAAGAGATTTCATTTGCTGTAGTAAACGGACTTAGAAAAAGCATAATAAAGAACAAACGTAGGAGGAACAGGAAGTCCCAGACTGCTAACTACAGTCAAGTGCCATCAAATAGTTGCCTACCGAAGTTACTTGAACCATGAATATAACATGATTTTTTGACTAAGAAGTCAGAACTTCTTTACTATAATAAAAAGTTTCAGTCAAAGAACGTATCAAGAAAAGAGTTGTAACTCATCTTCTAAGTTTTAGGGCCTGGATGTGAGATGTAAAACAGAATCCTAAAACAGAGCTTTAAAAGCAGATAAGGTATGCATATAAATATAAAAAGGAGAAATATTTGAATACTTAGTTTTCTTTGCTGCCAGTAAAAATAGTGAATGGGATTCCTCAGGGGAACGCAGAGATGGAAAACTGGCTAAAATATAGCCTCCCCATGAGGACTGGAAGACTC
Source organism: Phaethon lepturus (assembly GCF_000687285.1). Classification (NCBI taxonomy): domain Eukaryota; kingdom Metazoa; phylum Chordata; class Aves; order Phaethontiformes; family Phaethontidae; genus Phaethon; species Phaethon lepturus. Next base: position 45,034 of record NW_010539798.1, read on the forward strand.
TGCTTCCTCCATTTTTGGAATGGTCTTGGTTACCTATTGAAAAATAAGTAACAGAATACAGAGATAGTCATGATGAAGAACATATGCTTTCATCCCTACAGTGTAGCAACTGATGACAGCACAATGATTCAATGAGATTTGGAGCACCAAGAATCATTAGAGAGAGAAAAAGGCAAGAATAAATGTGCCTTCCTAGAATGAGAAACCATTGTTTTCTTAGCTGTCTGAATATTCTAAGGAAAACTGTACTTTAAAAAAAAATGTTGGTTTACTCTAAGTACACTTTTCCTGTTAAACCTTTTTTAACAGCTCTTCTTTTTTATCGACCAGAAAACAAACTATTTCCTTTTTTTTTTTTTAAACTAGAACTGAATTTCATGTATATTGAATGCTGCTACAAAGAGGATTGGCATTTTATTCCCTCTGTGTCTTTTGTGTGAGAGATCTCAAATAGCAGAGGAAAAATAAGTCAAAATTAGGAAATGCTTTCTATCATAATGTGAAGAGCAGGAATAGGAAAGGTGTGCAGTCTCTCACACTGCAGGTCTTAAGGAATATATTTGACAAAGATATGTCACAAGTGATACAGATGTAGCTGATTTTGCCTTTGGACCAAAGAATGGCATAAAGGACTGAAAACCTTTCTAGCTCTAATTTTCAATGTTTTTTATGACATTTTAGTATGAACCTGAGTTTGCCCTGCCCCACAGGCTGATAATAAAACACAGGCAATGTTCATTTTGTATCATTTGTAGTTTTGCACATCTGCTGGCATCAACAGAAAAAAGTTCTTTTTTTTCTTTGAATGTTCAAAGCCCCATTTTGGAACTGATAGTATCTGGTAATTTAGGACAAACATAAAACTACTTCAAAAGCAAACATTACCATAAAACTTCTGTTTTAGACTTGAGCAAATTTATTTCATCTTATTTTGTGCTAATATAAAGTTATGCAAAATAGAAGCATGAAGATACCACTTACAGCTGCTATAAATAAGAATGACATTACTGAAATCAATTAAACCATTTCTTCCCACTCCAGAAATTTATCTGATCATAAGCATTTTGCTACACAACTGTGTGTGCATTACAGAAGTAAAAATTACTGTCTGCCACTGCTTTTGGGAAGATTCTTGCTATGTTACCTACCAGGATTTTGAAAAAATGGCGTACTATGTAAGATCTAAATCCACCAGAAGGTAGATTAGAACTAAAATATGGGAGGTCTACCTCTGTAAAAGCTGGAATCGGAACCAAAAGGAACTGGAAAGTGTATTCTGCACTCAATAGCAAACATTAATAATAGTTGGCCTAGCCTATGGAACGTGGAGACTTTTCAAAAAAACTCTGCTTTGGTGCTTTTTTTCAAGGCACTTATGACCAGACGTATAATCTTGTGCTACTTTAATTCTTCTTCATTCCTTGGGCATTATATATACATGCATATACATACATATGTACATATATACACATATACATCTGTGTACGTATACATACAGGTGTGTTGGATGTATGTATGCATGTATTTGAATCTGTTCTTTTGCATTTGCCCTGGATTTTTTTCTTTTCCGTTTGTCCTGTCTGCCTCTGTGGACTGGTCTCATGGTTCCCCAGATGCAGACTCTGTGCTCATGAAGCTATTAAGATCTGTAAAGTTAAACATATATATAAATACTTTCAGGAACAAGGTCTCAGCTGTCTCTAGACACCTAAATTTAAACATCTGGATATTGCTTCTATTTGATATTATAGTTTCTATGACTTTTATTACAACAAGTCTAACCTAATTGCCTCTGTTCTCCTTACTGGCCCTGGCTCCTTTATTAGATCTTGGGAATACTTACACAGTATATTTTCCAGTCTTTGTGGATTTTCACTGAATTGTGGTAAGTAATTTCTACCTGTGTGCGTTACTGTTTTGACTTGCCCCTCTTTGTCTAGGAGTTTCTCACCATGCTGAATTCGGCAGTGAATCTTTTTCTGACCAAGAAAAATTGTTCCATTTGTCATCACAAGTTTTAATTACTGAGTTTTCCCTCTCACTTACATATATGTTTAGGATTTTACTATGTTCTATGATGTGGAGGTTTTTTCTAAGTATTACTTGCTCTCCAGATGCAGCATTTGTTTGGCTTTGCTATATAACAAACCCACCAACCACAAATCTGACTGCCACTAAAAGCATTAGTTCTGTTGAAATATATCATATATGTACATTTATATTTCTTTTAATAACATGTTTTTGTTGCATAGAATGCACTTATCTCAAAAGATTTTAAACCTTTTAAAATTAACCTATATACGCATTAAAGGAAATGCATAAATGCCCAATGACGTTAAAGAATGTAAGTAGTTACAATTTTGTCTATATTATCTGTTGAATAATTTCACAAAGACACTGAAAATATTTAGTAGATATTATGCTAGTAGTTTGGATCCTACTTGACTGAAAAATCTTTTTTTTTTAATTTGTCTTGCGATTCACCCTCCCAGTTCTCATAATTTACGAATAATCTTCCACCAAATTTCATATGTTAGTCCTTGTTTTGCTGATAATTTTATACAGTATTCTCTGGCATAGTCCTCAAATTCCTACCATAATAGCAATCACCTTTTTTTAACCATTCCTCAATGTTTACACAATCTGTAGAGCTGCGTGTCTTATAAATGGACTGCAATTCCATTACGTTTGTACTGGTTCCTTGTTGTTATGTCATGTTCATTCAATATATGAATTACAATTTTGCAGTATTCCTGCAGTCAGGTAGCAGATTTCACATTTGTGGATGTGTTTCCTAAAGAAATAATAATCTTTTCTTCGGAAAACAGACAAACAAGACATGGCACTTTGGGACATGGTTTAGTGGGCATGGTGGTGTTGGGCTGACGGTTGAACTTGATGATCTTAGAGGTCTTTTCCAACCTTAATGATTCTATGATTCTACGAACTCTTGCCCACAAAAAAAAATCCTTTGCTTTTTAAGAACAGTATGAACAGTTAGTGAAAAAATTGCAAAGTGACACAAAGGCAGGAAATCAGCAAATACAGAATCATAGAAACAGAACAGTTTGGGTGGGAAGGGACCTTTATAGATCATCCTAGTCCAACCCCCCTGCCTTGGGAAGGGATACCTTCCACTAGACCAGGTTGCTCAAAGCCCCATCGAACTCGGCCTTGAACACTTCCAGGGATGGGCCCATAACTTCTCTGGGCAACCTGTTCCAGTGTTTCACTACCCTCATTGTAAATAATTTCTTCCTTATATCTAGTCTGAATCTGCCCTCTTTTAGTTTAAAACCATTACCCCTTGTCCTATTGCAATAGGCCCTGCTAAAAAGTCTGTCCTCGTCTTTGTTAGAAGCCTCCTTTAAGTACTGGAACGCTGCAAGAAGGTCTCCCCAGAGCCTTCTCTTCTCCGGGTTGAACAACTCCAGCTCTCGCAGCCTGTCCTCATCGGAGAGGTGTTCCAAATTTAACAGGTCCAGAGATTAATTTAGAAAAATTTCATGTTGACTGGAGAATTTGGCTCATTATAGGAATAGATAGGGGAATTGAGGATTTGGGGAAAGGGTGGGTCTCCCACTTCCTCCTTATCCCTTGGTTTTTAATTTCTAGAATTGATTTTCACATGCAGAGAGCAGACTTGAGGGATTCTCACTCAGTACTTGAGTCTTCAGTGCAGGGCAAGTTGATGCCCTTTGGAGAGTTCCGTGTACCCGACAGCCACTATTCATTTATGTGATCAAAAGGGAGATCTCAATAAATCTTTGGAACAAATTCTGCTATCCTTATTAATCTCAGAAAGCATCTTTGTCCACTAGTGTTCTTGATATATGTGAGTAGAAAGTTTTATTATATATGTTAATTGCAATTATATTACTTGGATAAAACCCTTCTGAAGGAGGAAGCTGAATTTGGTCAGGACCTGGAATCCACTCCTTACCTCACAAATATTTCTGCAGCAATTCAGTGCCTTCTAGTTCATTTGGCGTTAAATCACACCAGATTAATTGTCAAGCTGCAAATCACTAATTCAATCTACTAAATCCCCTTTATGTATTTTGGAAGAACATCCAAACTTGATGCAGGCTGACCTAAATTAGTTTGTATGAGCTGATGAGATCACAGAACAATAAGAACTACTGTTCATTTCTGCCATCATTTAAAAAAAAATAGTAAATACAATGACCGTATTATACAAAGGAGAGCCATAAGGACTTGCTAATTACATTAAATAATTAAATATTAACATATGCATAATAGCATATAAATAGCTAAGGGTTTCAAAATAAAGTACTCCTTTGGAGCAGAAAACTATGACAAATTGTTGGTATAGCTGCTTACTGTGAGGCTGAAAGTTCATGCTGATTGCCAGCTGGAGGAGAGAAAAGAGGGAGATGTAGGGCAGAGAGTATTTTTCATCCAGTGATAATTACACCTGTGAAAGCCAGACACTTTCCTACTTACTGGCTAGTTTCTGCCATAGTCTGTGGAATGAGCATATAAATGTCCTCATGCATAGATAAAAAGGGTTATGGTTAAAGGTACTGCCTGAAAACTCACAGATTTTTAGGCTTTCTGTAATTGAAACTTAAGGTTTTTTGCGTATTTCTATTGCAAGTGTTAACGTATGTCTCCATTGCAGAATTGGGTAAGACAAAGGTAATCCAAGCAAACTGAACATTGGAATCTTCGCCAAGTCCACATAGATGTATTCAGGTTCATTCTGTATTAACTTACATGAAGGGCTAAAACTTTGGGGTGTGTGGGAGGATCACAAACCTCTTTGTAATATATTAAGCTGTAGCATTCTACATTTTTTCTATTAGGAGAAATGTGTATACAAAAGATCTTTACTACCCCCAAGGGCATTATAGCTTATTGGGAGATTTCTAATAAGCCCAGTTGGTAGAAATTCTGAACTGGAAAAAGGAATGCCTTTTTCAGCTGCTGGTAGAAAGTAACACATTTATATGGAAAAGCTCCTCTTTCACCTGATAACTCAAAGACTTGATGACTGGCATTGTGGCCTAGCCTAATACAGGACAGGAAAATTGTTCTTTCTAGAATCCTGACCTCAGAAATCTGAAATTTCTTACAACTGAAAAGCTCCCCTCCCTTATCCAAGAGTAGAGCAAAGTTCAGGTAAACATAAGAAAAGTGCTGATAGAAAATACAGCACCACAGAAATGACTTTGTAACAAGAGTTGTTTTTTTTCACCTCGATTGCACTTTTGAAAGGTTTTGCAAGTGTTTTAAATGTGATTCTGCTGTGGCTGTCACCTTGCCAAAGTGTTGGGTAGCATTTTAAGAATCTTTTGGGTGGTATATTAAGATAAGACTGCAAATTATAATCACAGTGCAGTTGCTTTAGGAAAACTTAATTGAACAGATTGTATATTAAATCTATTTGATTCCTAGTCTGCCACTAGAGTATTTTGAGTCTATATGGCCCAATTTCTCATTCTTATTTTATCCAAAATGACATTACTTTTGTCATTAGGATAGATCAAGCACTGCAATTTACATCTTCCTAAACCCCAGTTCCAGTCCACTTCTTAAAAGCACACCACCTCTTCTTGCAGTATGCATTTTGCACAGCACTTATATCTGATTTTATTGTAATCACTCATTTCCTAATGTTCCTTCAGCTCATATCTTTTTCGGTCTGCTTGGCATGCTCCTTGGACTATATCCAAAACGGTCTCTGATCTTATTGTTTAGCAGGCTGCATGAGAAAACACATCTGATCTTATCCCGCAGCTCATCACCACCATTGTATTCCACATAAATTTTCTTAGTCATGCTAGAATTTTTATTTCATTTACTCTACAAATCTAATGGACTTATGAACTAATCCTTTTACAGGTCACTTTAATGTACAAGCAAATCTAAAGGCATCACTTTTCTTGCTCTCAGGGATCAGTATTAGTTTTCTGTTAATAAATGGTGGCAAATCTTATTCTAGTTGAGCACTAACAGCCTTACTTTTGCATCTCCAAGCTCTAAATCAGTTGGGAGATCATCACTTGCCCATCAGTAACTTTATCCTCCAGCCCAGGCTGGACACTGAGGGCTATGTGTGTCCTCATACTCTTTCCTCACATTCTGTGTGGGTGTAGGGGTGTGCTATCTGAAGCCTGGAAAAAGAAAGGGTGTGTTTTGGAGCTCGAGCAGTTCCTTTATCCCATGTTCTTGTGTCACTTTATTTTGAAATTATACTCTAATTCCTTCCTTGCACCCCCTCTGAACGTTGCTGGCAGTGCGGCTTTCTCTAAGGCTCTAACTGCATTACCACACTCTGCCACTTTATCCTTTGCCTCAGAGTCTGAGGGCAGAATTTCATATAAAGAACATAATGTCTTAATCCAGTAATTTTGATGTATATAAGCTTCTCATTCAACAGCCTTGTAATTATATTATATAGTCATAAAATAAGCTACAATTACAGTCAATTTCCTGATTTAGCTACTACCCAGACCAACTGCATTATTTGTGTCAGACATATTGTATATATTTGCATTTCTGATACGTTGTTTTTCAAGCTTCTTGAATGTGAACTGAAACTGAATTACACTCTGTTCTGTACTTGTAAGGAAAATGTCGTCTTGTAGTATTTCCATTTCCTTCTTTTGACCATGCAATATTTTCTGTGAACACTTACTTAAAACAACTTCAAAAAAACTTTAATATACATTTCAATGTTTTAAAATTAATTCTCAGGTGGTAGTTTCTCTCCTGCTCTCCTTAGATAATATCCTCATGGGAGGCAGGAATAATTTCAATCTCTTTCAGTAACCAAAACCAGAAAATTTGGTAATATTATGTATTTTTTTAATTTATTGAATGAAAATTTGAAGAGGATGGCCATATGCTGGCCACCTTTTGACTGGAATGTACTTGTTTAAGGTGCTGGTTATAACGGGAATTCATATTTAAAACATCAGTTCATTCAGATTATGAGAAACAGTAAGAAACCAATATTTCTTATTGCTAACCTACTTTTAAACTAAGAAGAAAATTTTGTTTCTGTGCGAGTTAATTTTGTCATGAAAAGACTTATAACTTGTTAATAGGTGTATATCCTATTTGAATTTCTGCTAAAATGTAATGAAGTAGAATAGAGCTCATCAATTTGGACTAGCCAGTCATGACTAGGAAATATATTTGTACATAGCTTCATTGCTGTCATGCATAATGACTCAAATGGGTATGCATTTTTTAAACTAAAAAGAAGTAAAAATTTTGTTGTGATGCTAGCAAATAAATGATTTGGAGAAATACTCCAAATATTAATACTCCAATAAATGACACAGAATATAAACTTTCATCATTGCAGACTATGGAACAGGTAAGAGGGGACACCAACAGTGCTAAGGGCAGTGACTGAGACTGAAAAAATCTTGTCAAGAATGGTGGGTGGAAGGGGGGTTGGAGAATTTTGAAAATTGGTGCAACTTCAATCTCAGTGCAAAGGTGAATGCAACTTGATGATGGAGGAGAACATCTGCAATGAAATAATTCTTTCTACAGAGCTGGTGTTAGATAACTACAATTATTTTTCTGTCCTAAGGAGCTTGAGTAGCAGATCAAAATGGTGATTTTTTTGGAGCAAGACTTTACCATTGGTGGGGACAGAAGACTAAATCCTGAGGTACAATTTCTTAATGTCATTGAAACAAAGTTGTATTGAAGCTGGTTACCTTCTTTATAATTGAACTGAAACATCAGATTTGCAACCTTAAACAGAAGTATCTTTACTACAAATGTTTTGGCATAGGCAGATAAGAAGGGCAAAATAAAGTCTGAAGTAATAAAAAATGAGATTCCCATTCTTGGAACCCATGTTAGCATCTGAGATGAGAGTGGATCCTGGGATAAAGAATTTTTTTCAGTGGCAGGGAAGCAGGGTAGAAGGGCAAGTGGGGTGTGTAAGAGGCCTTTACAGACTAGACAGAGAAAACTCAGTGCAAAGTAGGAAAAGAGAGATATGCTGATTTTATGGTAGGAAAATGCATTGTCAGTGAACATCTGGATTGTTCTGTGTGATGTGCTTAGGTACCAGAGACCAAACCCCAGTCATATCTGTTTGTTTTTTTCCCCACACTCATATTGAATTTGCAGACCATCCTTACTAATAAAGAGGTAGATAATGTGCTCATCTACTTTGACAGATAATGTACTCATCTATTTTGAATACCTCTTCATAGCAACCATGGATGATAAATAGGAAGTGAATAGGGGGAAAAGAAATGGGAAAAACATTTGAGTAAGAAAGAGGAGTACTGCATTCCTGAATGGGTTTGTGGGTTAAATGTTTAGGAGAATGTTCACTACCAACTTAGTCTCCGATAACTACCCACACTGATTCTCCAAACCTTTTGAAATGTTCCAAATTCCAGCGTAGTTTATCTAAAGCTCAGTAATAGCAATCTGTGTACGTACTCTTGATCTGTTGGCAATACTGACAATGCTGTTATCTTTCTTACATTTTCTCTGTCTTGAACAAACTGTTCATTCATGCATTTTTTTCTCAAGTGCAACATGTTGCTACTTAAGAAAAAGGCTGCACCAACAAATCTGGCAGATCAATGTATTTCTGTTTACTGAAATATAACTTCTCAAAATTCCTTTCAAAGCTTCAGGCTTTCTGTTCTTTTTACCCTGTATCATCACTGTGGACCTGATACTGATCCCATTAAATTTAGAGGTATAGGCTCCATCTTGCAGGTGTGATTCCAAACCTCTTGGAACTTTTTCCTCTCTTCTAAGGTACAAGAAGACAAATGTATTGTTTACTTTGTCATTTTGACAGAACTGCCAGCATAGAATAGTACAGTGAGCTTGATGGATAACATTTTCTAATGAACCATAACATCTGGTCTACGATCCTTTCCACACTCTCCAGAGAATTAGTGGTGTACACTGCACGATTCTACTACTTTGCTCACTCCCACTACTTACGTTAGTTATGTAGACACTCATGGTTTCCTCCCTTAATGGTTTTCCAACCATAGAATCATAGACTCTTTGGGTTGGAAGGGACCTTTAAAGGTCGTCTAGTCCAGCCCCCCTGCAGTGAGCAGGGACATCTTCAACTAGATCAGGTTGCTCAGAGCCCCGTCCAACCTGACCTTGAAGGTTTCCAGGGATGGGGCATCCACCACCTCTCTGGGCAACCTGTTCCAGGGTTTCACCACCCTCATTGTAAACAATTTCTCCCTTCTTTCTAGTCAAAATCTCCCCTCTTTTAGTTTAAAACCATTACCCCTTGTCCTATCACAGCAGGCCCTGCTAAAAAGTCTGTCCCCATCTTTCTTAGAAGCCCCTTTTCAGTACTGGAAGGCTACAATAGGGTCTCCCTGGAGTCTTCTCTTCTCCAGGCTGAACAAGCCCAACTTTCTCATAGGAGAGGTGTTCCAGCCCTCTGATCATTTTTGTGGCCCTCCTCTGGACCTGCTCCAACAAGTCCATGTCTTTGCTGAGGGCTCCAGAGCTGGACACAGGACTCCAGGTGGGGTCTCAGCAGAGCAGAGGAGAGGGGCAGAATTGACATGCTGGCCACACTGCTTTGGGTGCAGCCCAGGATACGGTTGGCCTTTTGGGCTGTAAGCGCCCATTGCTGGCTCATGTCCATCTTTTCATCCACCAGTACGCCCAAGTCCTTCTCACTTAGTCCTTATGCTTTTCTCCATGCTTTTTCAACTTGTGTCATTTTTTAGACATCATCAAAAAGTCTTATGTAAATTCACAATTATGAGTATCCCCATTTCTTTTTTAAAATCTCTCCCCTACAGCATTTGCCAAAAAGTCTTAAAAGCCAGAAAAATGTAAAAAATTTCTTGTGCCTCTCTTTGACAATGTACTGAAGTCCACCAGTTACAGTCTTTTAAATCATGTATTAATGCTTACCTAGTTCTTGTTGTAAAGAAAGCCACTATGCTGAATTTCTATAGTGCATTATGAAAAGTAAGTATAATTCTATACAAGCCAGTTGGCACAAATATGTCCCACAGACAAAACATTCAAGACTTAGTTCACAAATCCAACCAGAATATAACAACTGCGGTCCAATTAATGTAAACAGACTAGTAAGAAGATTAAAAGTACGTCAGCCAATGATTACCAAAACATTAAAACCTTGACTCCTAGAACACTTAAAAATACAATTCATAGTTAATTGCAGTGTTGTTTATAAGCACTGAATTAGTATCCCTATAATGTATGTGGCCTATATTTGCATTCTTTATTCTTTTGAGGGGAAGTTGGTACCAACCTGCCTATTATTTTTTATACATTGTGTTTGGAATTTAGATTTCCTGATAAGAACATGGTTGAACCTAAAATATTTCTGTTAAATAGACAATATTCCTCTATTTGCATGAAAAAAGTTTCCAGCAAAATAATTGTCTATATCTTTTCATTAAAAAGTACAGTCACATAGGTAAGCTAGTCTCCAAATAAGCCCTTCAATTTTTCTACAGAAGATAATCCTTTATTTCAAAATTGTTTAGGACAATGAAGTTTATGAAATGTAAATTGCTTTATCAAGTGCTTGAAAATTAATCCTAGATTAAAAATGCATTTTAAAATGTTATTAGGGATGTCATGTTACTAATAAAAAGCCAAGCTTTTCCCTGTATTTTGGGACAGGAGACAAATTCAATTACCTTTTTGCTAATTGTCTGATGTATGTTCTCATTGTAATGCATATTCTTTTAAATGCTTCAATTTTATAATTGCTAGTGGGAGACAGCTGTACGGCTAAGAATTGGTGTATCAGGTGGAAAATGCAACTCATTATCAAGGCAGCAGCTTATGAAGATCTGCGCACGTGCTGCTTTAGGAAAATCAGTTGAAACTTTATGAAAGCTGATAGATGCAGAAATGTTAAACACCAGTTACTTTCACAGCAGCAATATCAATCTCTCTTTTCAATTAAGCAAATCAGCCATGATGAAGTAGCCTTGCGTCCAGCATTTTCCACGAGAAACGAATCCAGGGGGATGGATCCCAAGCAAAGAATTTTTCCCCTTTAGAAAGAATCAGATGTGTGTGTGGTGGCTGCAATGCTGCCAAGGGCAAGCATTCAATGACACATTCAGTCCAAGGTCCTTGTCCTCCTCTTCAAGGACTGTAATGGGCATTGGCATTAATATTTCAAGGACTTCCTCTAATTTCACATCCCTCCATGTATAAGCAGTAATCACCTAAGGAGATATTATTACCGCATAGTTGCTAAGCTTCCTACTACAGGAAATTAAATGGGATCATTGCTAGCCTCCCTCTCACTAAAAAGCAACACATACCTCTTTGCCTGGATTTTTGTGTGAAGATAGTAATCTTTAGGTTAGTAAATTTTCAATTTTTAAGCTCTTGTCCCTGGGTATTGTCTTCAAATCCAGCTCCATTATGTCTGGAAAAGAAGCTACAGCAGTGTTGCCAACTTCTATATTTTTTACCATTACTCCCTTTATGTTTAGTGTTGGGTTTTTTCCACCTCTAGTTCCTGCAACCAAATAGCTACAACAGAATCGTTGCTTTTGCTATAAAAACAGAATTACTAGAGATCACAGCTTTGTGTCAGGGGAAGGGGCAGGGGAGGAGGGGGGACCAGAGGCCTTGAAACTGTGAAATTAAAATGTTTATAATCTATATTAAGGTCTCTCTTGATGATTTTGGCTTAGACCTGTATTTATTTTTTTTCTTCTTTTAAATGTTGGAATTTGGCATTACTGGTATGCTCATTGAGCATAATCCTGTTCATTCTTAGGTATGTTCTGGTAATAAAAAGTAACCTGGAAAACAGCATCCTATGCATTTTGGGGATTCCTGATGAGCAAGGAGAGTCTCTGACTAGTGTTAACTTGTGTTGTTAAGAGCAGAGGAGTCTAAGCTGTATACACAAAATCTAACTCTAGTGTCTGAAAAACAGTTGTTCTAAACTTCCTCTTATCTAGATTGGCTTCTGCGCTGGTTCACTCTTTAGCAGCTATAGTAATGTCACCTACTTTCAATAGCTTCCCAGAGGAGTGTCTTAGAGGCAGCTAAGGCTTAACAGCCCTCCTACTCCTAGCCTTGAGTTAGCTGTGACTGATCTCTGCTGGCTGCCCACTCCCCCCTCCCCTGAATATGTTATGTTTACCTTTAAGCACTTGACAAACTAACTTAAATGTATGTTTTTAGCTAAAACAACATGCTGAAATGCTTGGTGGTTCAGAGCCTACATGACTTTACCACTGCAAGTAATCAGAATACAGTTAGCAGTACAAACATTTATAATAATTATGCAGCAAGTATACAGACATATTCCAGGCTTACAGACCTTTAAGCAAACCTTGCTGCCTGAATGCAATACGCACACACAAACGTAATCAGACTACAGCATGAACCAGGGTTGCCAGCTGAGTCAGGTACAGCACTTCTTCATGGCCATGTCCAAAATCTTCCTGCAAAGCAGTTTACAACGCATAACCCATGCTAGTAGAGTATGACTCTTTATTCCCCTCTAGTGGCTGGTCTGCATAACATTAGAGTTACTAGTCACGGGCTAGACGAACTAGACCAGACTCTTGGGACAGCAGGACATGCCAAAAAGTCTTGGTTCATTCACCACTGCCATCCACGCTACCAGAATGCCAACAGTGCATAGACAAATGCTCTGTGGCCTGGCAGTGCTACAGAGGGAGGGGAAAGGAACAGTTTGTGAAGGCTTGTATTTTTATGGTCTTAGTCACTACCAAATAATTAAATTATTGTTTGTATCCCTCAGAAAGGAAGAAGAATGTAACTGTCAGTTGGTGTTGCAAGTATTTTAGTTAATTATTTGAGTCCCTGGATACTAGTGTAGCTGAACCTGCCTATCCCTCTTTAGGAGGGTACTAAGAGCTCGGCTTAGCAGGCTGCATTGTAGTCTCACCTGGCTTCTTAATAATGCCTGTCTGTAGTCTTCTGTACTGCACTTAAATGGTGAAATCTCAGAGCAGATTTGTCCTTGAAATGTATTTAATATATACAGTCAGGTCCTGTTCTATTATCAGTGTGTTCATAAGTACTGCTACTGTTCCTCTTATTTATGTATTATGCTTATGTGTAGCCAAACGGAAAGAAAACAACTATAAAAGTGCTAAAAATGGATATAAGCTACAATGAAGTCTTGAAAGAGTAGTGATTTCTATTAATGGTTGGATTGGTAATATGGTATTAACTAAATTTTTCAAGTTTAGATGGATTTTTCTTTGAATAGGTTGAGAGAAGAGCATTCCTGAACGAACTGTTGGAAGCAGGAAAGTAAACATGATGAATGAAAACAAATTACACAGCCCAGAGAGGTGGTAGATGCCCCATCCCTGGAAACATTCAAGGTCAGGCTGGACAGGGCTCTGAGCAACCTGATCTAGCTGAAGATGTCCCTGCTCATTGCGGGGGGTTTGGACTATAAAGGTCCCTTCCAACCCAAAATATTCTATGATTCTATGATTCTACACAATACATCCGACAGTAAAAGGAGTCAAAGAGGTAGGTAGTCACTCATCTTCCTTAAGCACAGTGTGGGTTTATGAATCTTGGGTTTTCTAGTGATTTGCTCTCATCCTTATTGAGAGCCTGAAGATAATGGAGGCTTTTAAGTTCCCAAGGGCTCCTGCCCTGCAGGGAATGGGAAATGTTTTACCCCACAGAGTCTGAGTGTTTGTGGCCAAGATCACAATGTATAAAGGACAAAATACCCAAAACTTAGGTTGAATTTGCTAGGAGAATAATGATACAAAGAAATCCTTCCTCTTTACAACAAGTCTGAGTCTAGCCCAGGTTTTGAAGTTGTATGGCTCTTCTCTTGGTACGAACAGAAAATCATAGAAAGGATATTCAAGGTTGTCTAAACTCAAGCTGGTGCTTGTGGGGCTACTATCCTTTACTGAGTACATTTAAAAAAACCCCACCAAACAAAAATTGAGCATACCGAATCATTAGCATGAGCCCTCCAGTGACATTATTCCCAGTTCTGTCTGCTAACTTGATACGGGATAAAAGGTAAATTGGATATTTCAGTACAATGTACTAAGATGATTCAATTTCTTTTGACAACATGCTATCTGAGCAGATCCATTTTTAGGGGAGTACTAAATAAAAAGCTAGATGGCAGCTTTCTAGGTCAGGAACTGCTAGACCTCCATTATTTTATACAGCTTGAAGCATTGCAACAGTCAGCCAGTGTGTGTGTGCGTGTCTGTGTGTGTATGTGTGTCTGCTGCTTTAGAAAATTTTACAATAGGGGTTTGTAAAGTTCCAAGGCTATGCTTCAGCAATAAAAAATAATGCCTCATGTATAAAGTGCAGGAACTCAGGGATTTTATTTTCCTGAAGGTAAATTCAGTTGCCTTTTTTTTAAAGTACAAGCATACTTTAAGAACCACATTTAGCTAGCTGTTGACTAATGGCTCTCTTACCTCTTCATGAAGTCGTTAATGACTTTGCAAAGAATACCAAACTCAATAGAAACAGATCACAGTAATGGAGGAAGAATTCTTTGTTATAACGTTATTACATTAAAGGACACATTGACAGAATTGAAAGCTTTACAAAGAAAATATCACCAGGTTTTGATGAATACTATAGCTTTTAATGTGCCTGCTAATTGTTCTTTTTTTTCCCCTAATTGTTTTTTGAAAGGTTCACTAAGGAATTTCTGATGATTTTTGATAGCTGAAACATAAAGCACTTAATGGGAGCTAGAAAGCCAAGTAAAGGTCTGTAATAAATTCATATATTGCCAGTATAGATTTCCCTTAAATCTTAATGTCTCTTATGCACTCCAAATGTCATGTCAAAAAATAAACTTCCTACAGAGCATATGGATCAAACTGTAGCCAGCAGGGAAAAAACTGTTGACTTGGCACCAGGTATTTGTGACCCACAGAGTGCCTTTACAGACAGCCAAGCCATCAGTTTCCTTTTCTGCTAGGCAGTGGCAGCTCTGACTCCTGAAGAACACCTTCTTTGCATGTAAAGCCTGGGTATTTTAACTCCAGCAATGATGAACAGGTACTGCTAGTGCATATAACATTGAAAATTCAATGCTCAGCGTTGGAAATGCAGCAATCTTATTCCTGAAAAATGGATGACAGAACTGAAATTATGTAGGATACTATGGAATTACTTAATGGGCCCCTAGTGTAGTGAAGTTCTTGAACTAAATAAGTCAAACCAAAAACAACCTACCAAAACATGCACACTCATCTCCTGGTGAGAAGAGCAAAGGATGAGAAAACCACCAACATATGATGGTAATAAGCATGGAGCTCACATATCACAGGTGCAGACAGAGAATAGAGTGTGGTCACAAGCATCTTAAAATTAGCTCTGTTCTTTTGTCCCTCTCCCTGTTTTTTTAATTAATCTTGGTTTTTACTTTGTGCAGTGCATATAATTTGAAATCAGGACACCTTTCACGTTTTGATGGCTATGTGCAAATTCTTGTAGGAATTTCTTCTGTTCTTGCAGTTCAGTCCTGAGTGTTACATAGATGTGCATGCTGTATACTGCTCTTTAAAGAAAAGTATCTACAAAATGAAACAAGGATCATAGCACAGCATAATACAGAGTCTATATTTTATTACTTGGGTTGTAATGTAATTTAGTGTTCAGATGCTCATAGGAGGAGATTGCTGAGAGTAATATAAATTTATGCATGTCCAATCAGTAATTTTAATCCAAGAGGTTTTTTTAAATCTGTGATGCTTAAGTATTGAAAAATGAAAGTTCATTTTACAAGATCTGTTTTGATACCAATTTTAAAAACTAATTTAAATTATCTTAAATTAAAAAAAAAAAATCCCTAACATCTGAGAGGACAAAAGGGACATACCCAGCTTTCTGTGCTTATCTGCAAATAACAGGTATTTATCGATAGCTATCTTAGTGTTGCTTGTCTTAAATCTAGCAAAAGTTTTTGTGCTTTCTTGGAAAAAGAGGAAAAACTGCTAACAGTGAAGTTCCTTTTCCTACCCTATTGTGTCACCGAGCCTATGCTGTCTGCAGGACACACCTGCACTCCCGTACTTCAGCACTTTGTTTTTTTTAAACAGAAAAAGAGAGTTTTCTGTTAGACAGCTACTGGAGACCTTCAACTAGGAAACTGCAACGGGAAGCTCTTGGTAAAGGACTGTCTGTGTTCATGTCTCCCTAAAGTGTCTAATCCATATCGAAGGATAACCTGTCAGTTAAGTGTTATGGGAGCTGTGGGATTATGAGGTGTGTCTGTTTAGAAAGCTAATTCTGCATTTGGCCTTGGAAGTTTTCCCAGCCACAGGAGGATTGCTAGTGTGTCTTCCAAGCCAACTGGAAAGTCTAGATTATATGTCTGGATGAGAACTGAGAGAGAAAAAAAAAGGTCTAGCAAAATAGGAAGCAAAAATGACAACAGATACCAGAAAGATCCAGCATCCTTGGAGATACTCAAAAGCCATCTGGAAACAGTGCTGAGCAACCAAGCTCTAGATGACCCTGCTGTAGCAGGAGGGTTGGAATAGTCCCTTCCAACCTCTACCATTCTGTGAGTCTGTGGGAGAAAAAAACTACCCACAACCAAAACACAAAACTCTGAGGTTTTAACAGTAAGGTCTTGGGATCTAGCTAACTGCACAATATGCAACCATAGACAGTTACGCTATCTTTTAAACCTCCTTTAATAAGTTCTCTTTTCTATTTGTATTGCTGATAGCCTTGTTTCTCTTTTTCAGTCCTCTTATTGGTCTACATAGAGAAGTGATAGTTTGCAGGTCCAGGTGCAGTCAGGTCCCAGCAGGTCTGGAAGTACCGCTGCTTTGAAAAGTCAGGCTGTGTACATATGTTCTCATTTTTGGATCATGGGAGGGAGGCAATATTTTGCAATGTGGGAGACTTTTGTTTATTGGAGCCGTCTGGCTTCTGGTGAGATTTGTGAAATTTTACAAACATCCTCATCTGATGGGAATCATTAGAGCCACTGTATAGAACCTGCATCACTGGTAATTACCCTTATGATTGTATGATCCTGATTAGACTGATTAAACTAGCTTAGCACCATGTTATTTAAGTGGCACTAGGCAAAGCAGCTGTACTTTGCTGGAGATGATATGCTAAAACTCTGAGCTGATATGAATTTTAGAAGACTACCAACACACTAAAAATCCAGATTAAAAAAAAAAAGGTCATTTCTTAGTGGCTACTATGGAAAATAAACACTGCCTCTCTGAGACTGGGATGAGCAGTGAAACTGAGCATGTTCCAGCAAAACCATCACAGAATTCTACAAACTATTGCTTATGCTACACTTATGTTTGCACTGCAAACTCTCTTTGTAATACGCTTACATCTGACCTCCTCCTAGGTAGAGGCATGAGTTTTAGGTCAGTAAGGAGGACTTTAAAGTCAAACGAGTCAATGACTGTGGGAGCAGAACTCACAATCTTTTGACTCCTGACAAAATTCATCCTTTTCTTTAACGGCTTCTGAATCAGGAGAGGCTTGTACTCTTGCATTTGCAGAACACTGCTTGATTGGGAGCAGGCAGTCTGATTCAGCAGATGTGCTGAATGTTCCAAATATTCTTCGAAGCTGTTTTGTGCTTTTAAAAAAAAAATCTTGTGAAAAAATGTCTTTACTTTTTTTTTTTTTTAAACAGGTGAACACTGGTACAGCAGAATCAGTTACTGCAGAAGAACAGAAGTGTCAAATCCCAAAAGAAGCATGGTTTTGTTTGTTATTCTCTCATGTGAAAGAGAGGAAAAAAAGCTGGTTATGACCCTGCTTACAGAAAAGGTGGGGAACTATTACTTGAAGTAATAGCTACTTAATAGTAGCTATTAACTCACTAGTCCCTGAGGCCAGCTGGAAATTTCTCATTTACTCCATCACATTTTTGACGGGATCCCTTGGTTGTTGGAGGCAACTCGACACAACCTGCATGACCAAGGTGCAGCTACACAGCTGCTCAAATTATTGTACTAAGGTGCTCAGTGTTGCTAATTGGGAATTTCATGGGTACCATGAGAAAGGTGGCATTTTAATATGTAAAAAACATTTAAACAAAAATTAAGGAAACGCGCTGGCCGTAGTTCCTGCACCCCCATTCCCTGCTAGCTGAGCGACTCGCTTCACTCCGCCAGCAACCTTCCACTGGCTGAAGTTCCCGAGCGCCGGCCAGGCCCCTCACGCCGGGCGGCCCATGGCGCTCGCACACCGCCGGGGGACTCCCAGCCCGGGGGAGCAGGGCCAGGTTGCCCCGGAGAGCGGGAACTCGGCTCTGCCGGGGTAAGGAGCCCGT